>NC_141607.1:46522226-46822226 GCF_047967505.1 Dipteris shenzhenensis | reverse complement strand
TCCTTCATTGCAGATTCCAGCCCATTGATGGTCAACATTGGGCTTATGCTTGTAATCAGATCGCAAGGGAAGCAAAGGAGGGCAAAAGACTCACTCCATAACAATTTGTAAAGATAAGCTCATTCCATTATTATCCTACAACGATCTGTATATTCAAGCATGAGATTAAGTATTTGATTGAGTCCGAAAGACTTAATCATTATGTCCATGGAAAGCGTAAGATATCCTCAACATCAGAGGTCTTACAGAGGACAAGGTGATATGGACAACATTTGGTTCTCCAAACCCTGATTTGAAGCAAAAGGTCACAAAAGCAGACGCCGACACACTCACAAACTTTTATACTTCTTTGAGTGCAGTTGTGCCTACGGGAACCCAAGAGCGGGAAGAAAGTATGACAAGCCTCAAGGTGGTGAGGGACAGATATGCCGACTACACTTCTATCATATTTCGTCCTGTTCAAGTGTTCAATGAGATGCTTGAAACGTGCATTGCTTGTGAGCGTGGACAGCTGACCTATGAAGCTCCTTTGTTTATCTCCGGCAAGTCAAAGGTAATGGATAAGGAATTGACGGCAAGGATGTGGAGACCTGTAAAGTACTTACCTAATAAGTATGCATCCATGGCAGCACAAAAAATTTTAAAGAAAGAATGGTTTTTTGGAAAAAAAGACAAAGACCACTGCATGGAAGAATGCATCAATGTACAGGTGAGGCGTGATGCAGTGCATAGTGCCATCAAGTATTTGCTGTCAGAGAAACAAATTCCACTTACTCATTGTAACATTGACTACAATGTGGTGAAGCATATAGCTTCTTTGTCAACACCCAAGGTAAAGCTATGGGCAAACAGGTGGATTAAAAAGGATGAAGATGGGTCGGAAATAGTAATCTCTTATATGAGAAAAGAGATCCCACAACAGGTGGTTGCATATGTGGAAAGATTAATCAGCAAGATAAGAATGCCGACAGATATGCACCAAAGCTTTCAATTCAATGTAGAGGTTACGGCAGAGTCTGGAAAGCTTGTCAACTTCAGGGGAGTCTCATCTTCCTTCTTCAAGAATGAGTCAGCATGGGATAAGCCACAACTATTCTTTATCAATGAAGTTTCTAGCGATGATAGCCATAACTTCATTGATAGAATAGTATATACCACCATTAGCAAAGTAGCGATTTGTAACATTATCATATTTGTTGATAAAAAAGACAAAGAAGCCATGCAAGTTACTCTAGAGCGAGCATATTCATCAGATTTGAAGATCTATAGTGGTGTTTATGCAGCAAAGAGAGGCAAGAGAGAATGTGGCATAGCGATTCAAACTCTTGAATCATTCTTTCTGTGTATGCGGAGTCCCAACCCTGATCACTCCTTACAAAAGAACATAGAGGGAATTCAAATAATTTGAGATTGATGCTAGAAGAGCAAGATATTCCCAGGTCCATACATTATCAAAAAAACAAGTATGGAAGTCCTGCAAAAAGTGGGAGTCTCTTGCTTACCATGATGGAGAATTTGCTGCCGGCAGGTTGGGAGGTCACCTTGTGCAGGATGGGATATTTATTTGAGGATCTCCTAAGAAAAGGCAACTCCACCAATATTATTGAAAATAAGCATTTCATGGCCTATTTCCAACTTCAAGCAGATCTAACCACAGGCTATGAAAAAGAGATAGACCACAAGGACACCGATGACATGGATGATTACCTTGAAGATCATAATGTCCCAGTTGTTGATGATGAAAAGATGGACTTACATGACCCATTCATAGAGAGGTTGGTGGATGAAGACAAATATGATGATGCCTTCTTTGATAATTATGGCTCGCAAGGTTATGAAAAAAGGCCACTACGACAATACTTAGCGGTATGAACTCTCTATTTCTCAACTAAATACAATTTTTTAAATAAGATTTAAATTTAAAGATAATGAATCTAATCTCTCATATTTGTTTACAGGCAATAGAGAGAGAAGAAATGGATGAAGTCAATACGGAGGCACTCCCTTCTACTTCAACAATGCAACCACCTCTAAATTTGATTGAAAAATCAAATTTAGCTGCATTAGATAAAATGGAGAGCTCATTTCAAGTTAGGATCGTTTTGAAACGAGAACCTCAGTATTTAAGCTTTGGTAGAGAGGAGGTTTCAATCCTCTCCAATCCTTTAAAAGAGGTTAATGACAATGTTATCTTGGTCATTCTCAGGTAATGTTTATTTATTTATTGCTACTTCAATAAGCTAATATTTGTTTATTTATTCACAGTTCAGTTATATATTAGTTTCCTAGTGCAGAATGCAAATCAATTCTATGAGCTAATGTTTGTTTATTTCTTGGTGCAGTGTAGTTATTTCTCAGCTTCCTAGTACAGTGCAGCATCGTGTCTACATGCTCGATGCTCTCCTTTCTTCTATTCTTAGCTCTCCTCAAAAGACTATAGAAGATGTTTGTACCTGGTTAAGCCCTTTGAATTTAGATGGGGTGCGAGTCATCTTAATGCCTTATCATGAGACGTAAGTATCAACTCTAACCTTATTTTTACTATTTCTTTGGCAAGTTTGTGTAAAACAATAATCATTTTTATTCTGGTCGTGTAGCTCACATTGGAGTCTGATCTTCTGGGACCTTGAACTCAACCATTTATGGCTTGTGAATTCAATAGAAGGCTATCATGCCAACTCCCCAAGGTAATTATTCTCTTAATATTTTTGATACTTTCTTATTTTGTATCTTATGATCATGACATATTAATATATTTCATATGTCATGCTGGACAGTGCTGCATATCGGCTAGTATTTGCTGTTAGAACAACCACGGAGCAACAAGATCAAGTAGAATTCAAAAGACGTCTGCCAGTGGAGCAAAAAGATGGATACAGCTGTGGGTGGAGAGTTGCCTACAACTGCATGTTGTTTCTTAGAGAGATTTTTGATTTGGAGTTACCAGTCAAAATGGAATCATATACAGAAGCTGATCTGCTAGCATTTCGGACTAAGAGTATTCAGCATCTAATTACTACCATTGGAAAACAACATGAAAATATGACTACATTGCAGCATGTATAAAACCTTATCTTTATACTTGTATGCTTGTTCCAGCCTTTAATTGGGATGTATAAATCTCATAACTTTTTTATATTTTCTTCCAAAAGGAGAAGAGAATGAGTCTAATGAAAGCATGCTATCTTTATACTTTTATGATTATTTAAACCATTAATTTTATTTGGGATGTGTAAATCTCATAACTTGTCTAATGAAAGCATGCTATCTTTATACTTCTATGATTATTTAAACCATTATTTTTATTTGGGATGTGTAAATCTCATAACTTTTTAAATTTTTCATCCAAGAGAAAGAGAGACTCGCTCTAATGAAAGCGTGTATGAAACCTTTTTAAATTTTTGCTCCAAGCAGACGAGAGACTTACACTAATGAAAGCATGTATGAAACCTTATCTACTTGTTTAAGCCTTTATTTGGGATGTGTACATCGCATAACTTTTTTATATTTTTATGACAGAAGGAGGATGTGGAGGACATAGCAAGTGAAGAAGAATACAATGTACACTACTCCCTCAATAAGATGAGTCATAAAAATATGAATCTATTGGAGCAGATTGAAAGTTCATTCACTGCTATATTGTTAATTCGACAACAACCTCATTTTTTTGAATTTGGTGAAGAAGAGATTTCAATCCTCTTGAATCCTAAGAATGAGGTTAATGTCAAAGTCATTACAACCATCCTCAGGTTTGATGCAGCCTTTTCCTTGGCTTTATACTTTGCTTATTTTAATTAAACCCAAGAAGCTAATACTTTTTTTTTTAATATAGTAATGTTATAGCAAATTTTTCACAAAATATACAAAGCGTTTCATATATGCTCGATCCTCGTATTTCGGAAGTGCTTAGCAACAAAGAAGTAACCATAGAGAATGTTTGCAAGTGGTTGAAGCACATTCCTATGAATGACGCACGAGTTATTTTTACAGCATATTATGAGAAGTAAGCATCAAACCCTACTTGTTTTTTCTATTGCATTGCTAGAATTGTCTCATTTTTTTCTATTGCATTGCTAGAATTGTCTCAAACACAGTAATTATTCTTTATTGATAATGCAGCTCACATTGGAGTCTGGTAGTCGTGAACATCCTTGCGAAGAAGTGCTTCTTGCAAACTCAATGACATCCGTCCATGGCAATGTGTTAGAGTAAGTATAGACTACACTTGTCACTTCTTGACATGTAGATTGATATGCAATGCACATATTCACTGTTATTATCCATGGCAATGTGTTAGAGTAAGTATAGACTACACTTGTCACTTCTTGACATGTAGATTGATATGCAATGCACATATTCACTGTTGTTATATGTTTTGATATGCAGATCAACTCGAAAATTAGTAGATGCTATCGACATAGTAATGCGGCAATGTGACTTGGCACAACAAATAGAGTATATAACATGTCACGTATCACATCAAGATAATAGTCACATCTATAATTGTGGATGGAGGGTGGGCTACAATTGCTTTTTGGTACTTGGTTCAATTTTTGAGATGCAAAATGACACCACACTATCAACATATACGGATTAGCATCTCTATATATTTATAACATGTACCATTCGAGCAATCATTGATTGCGAAATGAATGCCATCAAAGAGTCAAAGAGGATAGATGACCTCAACTCTACAAACATGGCTTCATTAAAAGAATTGGGAAGCTCTTTTAATGTTAGGGTTATGATTCAACATAGACCTCAGTATCTTGAATTTGGGGGAGAGGAGATTTCAATTCTCTCTAGAGCTCCAAATGAGGTCAATAACAACGTTATGATGGCCATTCTCAGGTTTGATACAAACTTTTTCTCTACTTGATAATTCAATATTTTGATTAAATCTAATAAGCTAATAAGCTAATATTCATTTATTTTGATTAAATCTAATAAGCTAATATTCATTTATTTGTTGGTGCAGTATAGTTATCTCACGATTTGGTAGAGTCGTACAAAATCGTGTGCATTGTATTAAATAATATTGGTTCTTAATTATTCGTGTAGGGAACATTGGAGTCTAGTGGTTTAGAACCTTGAAGACAACTATTGTTGGTTTGTTAACTCGATTGCAGGCTTTCATGGCTCAGTGCAAACGTAAGTATTCTATTAATCTGTTGTTACTTCTATATTATGTACCTTATGTGATAGATACACTAAGTTTTTTTAATATGTCACGATGAGCAGGTCGATTGAGAAGTTGGTATCTGCTATCAGAGAAACAGGACAGTACAAAGACTCGGTAGACTTCCAAAAGCGTTTAGTAGTAGAGCAGGAAGATGGGCATAGTTGTGGGTGGAGAGTTGCCTACAACTGCATGTTGATTTTCAAAGAAATTTTCTCACTTAAGCCACAGATCTCATCGGAAGACTCTTTGGAGCTCAAATATTCAGAGGAGGATATACAATTGTTTAGGGCTGAAATCATTCGAGACCTAATTGCTGCCATTAGAATACAACGTGCAACTGAAGCAATACCAGAGCTTCCCTTTAAGGAAGAGGAGACTGAGTCTACTATGAAAGCACTGCACACTACAAAAGAAGTAGAGACCCAATGTACACCTACAGCACCACCGCCTCCACTGGAAGCATCAGAAGAGTTGCCACCGCCTCCACTTGTATTTAAGGAAGAGGATACTGAGTCTACTCCGAAAGCACTACATACTACAGAAGAAGTAGAGACCGAGTGTACATCTACAGCACCACAGTCTCCATTGAAAGCATCCGAAGAGTTGCCACAGTCTCCACTAAAAGCATCACAAGAGTTGTGATGCATGTATGATATTGTGTTTGTAGTTTTTGTTGATTATACACCAATTTGTGACTTATTACTTAAGTGGCATAATCATGATATTTATATAATTTCTTTATGCATACAATTTCATGATATGAATGTGTGATGATGTGATTATTTGGAAATAAATCCTTGTGTGATGAGAATTTTGATATGAATATGTGATGATGTAATATTTGTAATATATTTATTTCATGCACACAATTTTATGATATGAATGTGTGATGATGTGATTATTTGAAAATAAATCCTTGTGTGATGAGAATTTTGATATGAATATGTGATGATGTAATATTTGTAATATATTTCTTCATGCACACAATTTTATGATATGAATGTGTGATGATGTGATTATTTGAAAATAAATCCTTGTGTGATGAGAATTTTATTCAGTTGGACAGTCTCCACTCACTTAAAGTAGAGCATTCGCAATGCTTCTCTCACTTTATTCCAACCCTTATCCTTATCATCTCCACTCACTTAAAGTAGAGCATTCAATCTCCACTCGCTTTATTCCAACCCTTATCATAGTGAACACATCGTGCCACTCACTTTATTCCAACCCTTATCCTTATCGTAGTAAACACATCGTGCCTTAGTACACTTGTATTCTTCCATCCTAGTCCTTCCACAAACACTCTCTTATTTCTTACATCCTAGTCCTTCTGAGTAACTTGTATTCTTCTATCCTAGTCCTTCCGCAAACACTCTCAGAGTCTTCTTTCATCCATCCTGATAACCAAGTATTTTTCTATCATAGTTCTTCCACAAACACTCTCTTCTTTCATCCATCCTAGTGCTTCTCATTAACTTGTATTCTTCTTGTATTCTTCTATCCTAGTCCTTCCGCAAACACTCTCAGAGTCTTCTTTCATCCATCCTGATAACCAAGTATTCTTCTATCCTAGTTCTTCCGCAGACACTCTCTTCTTTCTTGCATCCTAGTGCTTCTCATTAACTTGTATTCTTCTTGTATTCTTCTATCCTAGTCCTTCTGCAAACACTCTCAGAGTCTTCTTTCATCCATCCTGATAACCAAGTATTCTTCTATCCTAGTTCTTCCGCAGACACTCTCTTCTTTCTTGCATCGTAGTCCATCTCTCTTTCTTTATCATCTCCCCACCCATGGATGTCCTTGGCATTGTCGAAGACGTGGAGTTCGGAATTAACAATCTCAAAGAATGGATTGCTGACAATGGAGCACAGAGAGAGGCCAGAATTCGACAAGGTTCTCCTTTGACACACATGGAGAGAGGAATTTGCTGCACAAAGGCACGCAGAGAGGGAGGAGACTCTCAAGATAGCAGAGAATGAAAGACTTCTAAGACGTATGATAAAAGCACGACAAGATCTATTAGACTTCTTAAGTAACCTGCGTTATCGCAGCTCTCGTCATGGGCGATTTGATGCGGATGCTGAGAGAACAATAAGAGCCTCGCAGAGAAATTATAAAGAAACAATTTGTGATTGCTTAAACTTCTTCTTCGCATGTAATTATGTTGAGGATACAGTTGTGGAGGTAGTGAAGGATTGGGTTGTTGAGAAGATAAGAGAGACCAATGATGAGATCTTCTAGACTTAGATAAGAGAGACTGTATTAAGGAGTTTTTTGACACCATATGGCTTTGTATTAAGGTGTTTTTTGACACCATATGGCTTTGAGTAATATGATCTACTTCTTGTACAAATGTGATGTTAAGATGATGTTAAGAGACACTGTATTAAGGTGTTTTTTGACACCATATGGCTTTGAGTAATATGATCTACTTCTTTACAAATGTGATGTGCTCTTTTTGAAATGTACTCTAGTTTTCGTAACATGTCACGCCATTTTTTCTAATTTGATTTTTTAAAATCTTACTTTTGTCTCTTTTAACAATGTGATGTACTCTATTTTTAACATCTCACGTCATTTTTTCTAATTTGATTTTTTTAAATCTTCCTTTTTGACTCAATGTTTTGTTTTATAAGAGCCTCTTTTTTTGAAATGTTTTATCCAGAATTATCTCACAAAATGAATTTGAACAGTGCAAGAGTCCAAAATTAATGAAATAGGTGTTAAAAGTACTAAACTAGTGAACAAAATACTATAGTAGCAAAATAACAAAAGAGTGTCAAGTACTCAGGGCTAGCACTCCTAGTATATGCTCAGGTTCCACACATCCAGGTAGCCTGGTGGAGATGTGAGAAGCTCTCATATCTGTGTTTGTCAAGCTCTCTCGTGATGTGGGGAAGGGGCATGGTCTCCTCGATCCTCTGAATCCAATGGGCTACGTCAAGGGTGATGCCTCGTCTCTGGCGGTCGCCTCTGAGAAGGGTTGAGATAGGTCGAACCTCAATCGTGCATGCTTTGGTCTCTCTCCGTGTCACCAAGATCGTGCGTGCTCTGGCGTGGTTCCTCGTCTGGCAGCATCGTGGTGGACACTTTTACTACTAATCCATGATGCTCTCATCTCATCAAGCTCCTCTCCCTCAGTTAACTCAACTGCACAGAAGTCTATAACAAAAGTCTATGATCTGTTGTGTTGATCTCGGTGACCTGTGGCATCAATCCATACTGCTCTGTGGTCTGTTGCATCAATGTGTCTCTCAGTCGATACATCTCAATCCAATAGAGCCTAAGACAGACCTAATTGTGAAAATGTATCAGCTCTGTGCAAGTCTTATGCTCTCTGGGTATGCATGTAATTCTCCCTGCCTCAATCCATAACTGATGCGATGAGACTCATAGCTGACCAATGGCGATCGTCAGTGCACGTGAGACTCTCCTATCCTCGAGATACTGAGGTTTGATGATAAGACCGTACTTCGAGATCCTCAAGAAGTGGTCATGGTAGAACTAGATCTTGGTGGAGAACTCCTCTCCCCCCCAGGCCCTAGATGTATGGAGCTGGAAAAGGTCCAACCGTATGATACGGTTGATCTCACCTCGTGGGATCATCTCAAGTGGTGCATCCAGAGTGTACTGAAAGGAGGGAATTCTGTCCATCTAAATGCTATGACTACCAAACCATACGGATATCCGTGCATACCATGCCGTATCAACATCGTTCTCTACTAGTCGCTTGGAGGACTCTAATGCTAACCTCGATAGTCTCCATTGGGATAAGGCCCAAACTAGGAATGTCACTATCTAAAAGATGGCATCAACCTAGAGAGGGGTCATGGCGAACTCTACCTATATAATCTAATGGGGGACTGAGGGTTTACTCCCTGGATCCCATGGTCACCTGTAGCCTCTCAAATCTCTTCCACTCTGTCGCTAAAATATCACTCCCCTAGAAAGGTGTTGCATACATGGCAGTCAATCTCACTAGTGTGTCAAAAAGCCAACCCTTCGTCGGGGGGTCTTGGAAGCATGCCTGGAAGCATCGCCTCTCTAGACGACCCAAAGCACCCCGTCCTCGTGTGAGCCGTGCCGTACCCACATGGATCCTTGTGAAACTTGGTCCGATGAACACTATCCCCAGCAGATATGTGCAAGACTACATTATCTCCACAAACTCGCCACGGTATGTGAAACTATGATGACAGGACACTGCTTGCAAGGTGTTGAAGATCATAACCTTAATCATCCCAAGGTTAACTGTCAAGTCTCTCTCTGCAAAACATCTCCATAGCCTCTAGATCCTTCTGCGGTCCCTCTACTGAGGATGATATGAGAACTATGTCATTAGCGTACTATCTGCACCATCAAGGCAACCAGGAGCGAACGCTCTCCACCTAGTCGATCGACAAAAGAAGTGATCACGTAGATAGAAAAGAGTTGGTGATAGGAGGCAACCTTGTTTTACTCTGATAGTGCTCTCAACCCACTCTGATAGGCCTCTTAGGACGTGTACCCTCCCTCTCCGAAACAAACTCATGACCCCCCAAATCATGATCTCTAGGAGATGCAGCTGCTGTAACCTCCTGATCACGAGAGCGTAGGACAGTATCAAATGCCTTACAGAAGTTTACGAAGTGTAGACTTTTTGATGCCTCGACTTCGCCTCCTCAATAGTAGCCCTCAGGGTGAAAATGTGATTCAAGGTGGATGTTGTCTCCGAAAACTCGCCTACCCAAGTGTCCGCTGCCCGTGACCCTCTATGTAGATGTTGATCTGCCTCTCTAGTACCGACCCGTATATCTTAGCCAAAGTGTGGCCATTCATAAGAGTGTGGTAGTTCCCAGTGTCCATGGGATCACCTACCTTGTGTATCGATACTATAATGGTGGTGCTCTAGTAGGTGGAAAGCCATGGCATACGGCATGGTTGAATATCTATGCTAAGATTAGGGTCAGGATCTCTTGCCCATGCGCAAAGTGCTCACACGTCGCCCTCAAGATCTGGTGATCACCGTCGATTATGGAGCCGAAGGACAGCTCGCACATTTTGCGAAGTAAACAAATGACGTGGTAGGTCTGGGCGTAGAGGACATATCAAGTGTTGTCTAACCTGGGACATCATATAGAGAGCAAGCATATGTGTGCCAGACTACGGGATCTGTGATGTGACTTCCCTTTTGACAAGAGTCCCCATCTCATAGTAGGATCTCCGCGAAAGAAACTGATCACCTCATCCATCTTGTGCATGAGGAAAGACCACTTCTTATGTCGTGTCACTCGACGTGAGATCCATTGTGCCTCTAGTGAAGTCAAATGTCTCAGTGCTCGCTCACGTGTAAGGTGGGCTCTCATCTCTCTGCACGTGTTTAAGATGGGAAGATGCCCCAAAACCCCTAGAGAGATAGAGCGGGGGGACCGGGAAGGAGGGGCGAGGGGGCAAGGGGGAGAGAGATCCATTTGTGAGAAATAAGAAAGGATGGAAGTTGAGATACGGGTTCACAAAGAATGGTGAGCTCTCTTTGGAAGGACTGAAGCTTAAAGCCCTCTTACTGAGTCTATGTCACAATGGTATAAAAGCTTGGTGAGATTTGAGGTGAGGGAGAGAAACAGAAAGGCGTTATTTCTTAGTTGTGAATCCTATTTTAAGGTTGATGAAGTGCTTTTGTTTTCATTGAAGCCTACAACAAACTATTATGGATTATTTTAAGGCTAGATAAAGTATTAGCTAGCCGTCTTAAGCAAATCTCTTTCACTGTTTGTTGAGTGCAACATGAAGCAAACTACCTAACCAAACATAATAGGCCCACAAATAACTTACAGAGACTACAATCATGGATTATGGCATGTTGTGCTAATGCAAGGACAATGAACATCCCAACTAGTAGCATGCTTGGAAGGATGGGAAAGGAGCAATTTGGGTCATGACTCATTTAGATCACAATCCTCTAGGCAAGTTGATCAATCATCACGATTGTTTGCTACCTCAACTTATGTTAAGCTAATGAGAATTCACGAACGATAGACAATTTCGATCCTCCGATTTCTGATGTGCAATCCATGTTTCTTCTACCAATGGTGGTAGATGTGAGTCATATAGCCAAGAGGCATACATGTTGTGAAGCCTATGCACATCACAAAAAATAGCCAAAGGAAAAAGAAGAAGACCCCACTTGCAACACACCCCTTCCAAGAACCTTCTTAAGCATTACCAATCCATGGATTGAAAGAATTGCCAAGCCTCATCTCTCTGACAGTAGCACGACCAACAAAAGCCTTTTTCAAGGCATAGGCAAAACGCAGTGGAAGAATAATCAACTTGCGTAGAGAAGAAGAAAAGACCTAAGTTCTTAAAAAAGCCACATTATTTCTTTTCAAGCCTCTCTTCCCAAATTTTCTAAAGGTACCACATCATTTTTTTTCCAAACCCTTGCTTTCCCAAAATTCCCCTTTATCCAAGTTATAAGGCCCAACTTTTTAAGCTATTTAGCCTCACTAATTTTAAAACAAAGGATTAGAGAGCAAAATTGTGGAGATCGAGCTCAAGAGAAGTGATTGCACACATCAAGATTGAAAGGCAATATTGCAAAATAAAAGAGCGAGTTGATTTTGAATTCGAATTTTAATTCCATCTAACAAATAACAGGGAAGTGGATAATGCATTGTTCTCTCTTTGACAAATCTTTCTACTTTACGGTGTCTAGAAAAAAGTCTTTTCATAACAACAAGTCCAAAGAGAGAGAAAATAGTTAGTGAGAGTGAGGAAAGGTCAAAGAAAGAGGACATATATAAAAAGAAACACATGAGGATGTGGACTACAAACATTACGAAATTCCGTACTCTAAATTCACAAAATGTAGAAACAGGATTGGAGTATAGTAATGACTCATTAAAAACTCTAATTAAAGTCATTTCTGCTGAGCTCTAAAATAAGTCTCCTATGCATCACATTGATGAGCTCTTTGATCAATCGCAAGGAGATAAATATTTTACTAAAATTAATATTTTTCCTCTTTGTCATCAAATATTTGTTCTCAGGAAGCAATTGTTCATTAACTAGCTCACGTGCATCTCACCTCCATATATCTTTGATTTGTTGTTTGAAATCAATAATACTCTTGCAAATGAAGTAATCCCCTCATTGCTTGTCCCCAACAAACTTTGTTGCCTCTTCTTACTCTCACAATATCCTTTATACCATCTATTATGGAACAAGAAACATATAGCAATCCATGTTGCATGCAAAAGGAGCATGATTCTTTTGCTGCCTTAAGCTACTCGGGCATGGCCTCAAGCTGAGGGCTGTGCTAGGGGTCCTGTCTTCCTAGATTCATCCATAGCGCTTTAGAGGTGTAGTAGACACCTCTAGCTCCACCCCCATGAGACCATTGGCAAAACTTCGCATTAAATAACTTTTAAATAGGAGAATTTCACACCATGCTTCCAATCATGGGGTCATCCCATCAAGGAAAAGGTTCGTGTCGTGTGTGTGTGTTCGATCCTTGTGGTTGACTTCGGATACGCCTACTGTGTGCGTCTTGGCATTGTTGCTACGAAGTAAAAAACTCTCTCTCAAACGTGTATAAGCCATCCTTCCCCATCAAGTTTTGTAAAACCCGCGTGGGTCTTGGTGGTTGAGGCTCTGGTTGTGTCGTTGTGTGTGTGTATGTTCGATCCTTGTGGTCAACTTCAGATACGCCTACTGTGTGCGTCTTGGCATTGTTGCTACCAAGTAAAAAACTCTCTCTCTCTCTCTCTCTCTCTCTCTCTCTCAGCAAGGGTCTTAGTGAATCGGAGCCCACCAAAGGTGCCTCCCTTTAGCCGCCTACCATTTTGAGCCGTTGATCCATCCACCATCCACCTCCATCCAAAGGCTAAGGTTTCCTAAATTCAAAATAAAGGTTTCCATGTCAGTTTAGTTAATGCTAGGGGTAGTTAGTCCATGGGTTACCATAGTGGGCTCACTTCTAATTAACTTAATCTATTTCTTAATCCATTCCTTATGAGGCCCTTTTGAGACCTCATTTCTCCCCTAATGGCTATCTCCACTGGCTTCCCATGATAAGTGAAGCTATGCTGACGTCGGTGTTGATGAAGCACTGCTTGGGATGTGTTGAAGATCATAACCTTGGTTTTCCAAGGTTGACTGCCAAGTCCCTCTCTCATGTATCGGTACAATGGTGGTAGTGCTCCAGGTGGGTGGGAACCTGTGACATACTGCATGGTTGAACAGCTGTGCTAGAACCGGGGCCAAGACCTCCTGTCCATGTGCAAAGTGCTCTGTATGTAGCCCCTCATGGTCTAGTGCTCTCTGGTTGTGCAGACGAAGGAGGGCATTCCTCACGTTTTGCGTAGTGAACAAGTGACAAGTAGTGGGTCTGAAGATAGAGGACATATCTGGTGGCATCTGACTTGGGATGTCGTATAAGGAGCATGCATATATGTGCCAAATCTCTGGGTCCATGATGGGAATGGGCCGTTTCCCCTCTGATAGGAGTCCCCAGCCAATAGTCTGATCACCCCCTCGGAAAGATCCGACCACCTCATCAATCCTGCGAGTGAGAAAAATCCGCTTCTTACGTCGTGTCATCCGACATGAGATGCGATGCGCCTTAGAAGATGTCAGGTGACCCAGGGCCTACTCGCGTGTGAGGTGAGCTCTCATCTCTTTACACTCATCATCGTACCAAGTGTTCTGAGGCATCTTCCCAATCAAGGCATGTGTGGGTCGAGTCGTAGGGAAAGATATGATGGCAGCCTCATGTACCACGAAAGCCAAAGTGGCTGAAACTTGAGCAAGGTCTACCTCCGCTCAGCTCTCGAGCTAAGTGACTCACGTAAACTGGGTCAAGAGTCCGGTCAAAGTGAACATGGGTCTGAGTGGGCGCATGGAGGACTCTCTCTGAGACTAGCCTGGTAGCGGAAATACAGAATGTCACGTATGAGTGATCACAGCCCCAAGTAGGGGAGGGGGTACTACCAAGTTGTGAATCTGAGATGCGAAGGCAAGGGAGCCCATTAAGTAGTCCACTGTGCTTGTCCCCCCTCCATGTGGGAAACAGGTGAATCCATTGGATGATGGCCATCTCTGAAGGCCATTGTATATGATCAGATCATATACTGCTCCCATAGCAAGTAGGTGCTGCCCATACCTTGTCACGTGTGGAGCTTCTGCTGAGTGTTTCACTATCCCGAGCTCAACTGCATCTAACTCTGGTACTATGAGGGTATCGGATGCAAAGTCAAGTAGTCCCTCCTAGTTGTCCCCTGTGCCTGCATTGAAGTCACCAAGGAGGGTGTCACCCTGTCTAGAGAACTCTGTGATATCATCATGTATACTCTCATATGGGCTGTTCCCTTCTGTGGCAACCTCACGTGGATAGGATGATGTATCTGGAGGAAAGCAGCAGATACCGCAATGAAGATCGGTCATGCCTCTGGTATCTGGACTCTAATCCACATGTGCCGTGCATGTTCCTCTTTCCTAACCACTGAAAGGAGTGGCCTGAGAGCTGATTTGAAGAGGACAGCCACACCCCAAGAGCCTCGTACTCCACTCTCTCTCCTTAGTTCCCTCCTATGGGCAGATTCCCATGCATGAATATGAGGGCAACCCTTAAGGGGACCAGAATATACTTGGATGATGACCTCACATTGCTGCAGCAGGAACATCGGAGAGGGGATGGTTCGGGTTATGGCAGCAAGAGATGCAAGTAAATGGGCTGCCTACAAGGATGGAAAAGTGATTATCAGAGAGAGAGTAGACAGGGGAGAAAGGGAAGGAAGAGAAGAAGGAGAAATAGACAGCACATGACGGTGTCAGACCTAGGGGAAGAGGACACATGGGGGCTTGAAAATGGCGGTTTGGAACTGCAATGGCACCGCTTGGTCCGACCCAGGAGGTTTTCTGGAGACATACACTGACAGGGACAGTTTTCTATACCGAGACACACGGGAGTCTAGAGAGAGGGCTGCCCACCGTGACACGGTACAAGGGTAGCCCTGTCCGCAGTTGTTCGGAGTTTCATTACAAGGGGTCTTGTTGGGGCCTCAACTTTACCAACCCTCGATGCTGTCTCACATGTGATATTGACTCCCATTTTGGTGAATAAAATATTGGTATCTGACATGGGGATGTCTCCAACTGTTAAGCCTTTGACTAAGACATTTAAAGCCTTGCTGTTCCTTCTTTTCTCTTCCTCCAGAGCTTCAGAGGAGAGGATCTCTTTCTTGGGGGCTGCTGCACCTTTCTTAACCACATTCTTCCATTCTAGCATATCTGCATTTCCTTTAGTGATTTGCTGTGTGAACTCAGCATGCTTCCTTTGTATGGTAGTTTGCAAGGCTGCCATCTCCTTCTTGAGCTTTTCATTCTCAGATTTCAGCACTTCCATTGCATTGCACGTCCCTTCTAGTGTCCCTTGCATGTCCCTTAGTTGCTGTAATTCTGTCCCCATGGCTTGCATTTTGTCATTGAGGCTATTCTTTTCCGCTTCCCATATTTCTCTCCTTCTCCCATTCATCTTTCTTGCTTTTCTCCTTCTTCCATTCCTCTTGCATACGCCCTCCTTGTTTCTTGATTTCATTCAATGTTTCGTCAGTGTGTGCTTTTTCTGCCACCAATGCCACATTTGTGGTCTCGAGGCTATCTACTTTCTCAATCAAAGCTATACAAATTTTACTGAGGGGAGTCAAGACCTTGCAAGTATTCTTGGGTGGTGAAGCTGCCATGTAGGCTGTCATTGCACTTTCGATGGCTTTTACATAGCTCGGTGTCGTCATGATTCAACAGAGTGTTTGCTGTTCACTGTGTATTTCATATTCCCGAAAGATATAGTTCAGGAAAAAGATAGCATCCCAAATGTCCTCTTCTGTGGCAATTTTGGAAAGCAGATTTTACTGATTTTTATGCTCTTTTTTTTTGGAGTCCCTTCTTGGTTGGACTGCCCACCACCTGAGGGCTGCCCATAGCAACCCTTGAGCTGCCAAGAACACAGCAGCAACTCACGAGAGGGGGGGCTAAATGCCCTTTTGCAGGTTACAGCAGCTCATGATGAGCTCACGGGGGCTAAGAGCCCCGGATTCAATTGCACAAGGAGCTCAGGGAGGGCATAAAGCCCTGGAGCAAATCGCAAACAGCCCAGGGGCCTTGGGGCCTTATTTGCAGATCGCGGGGGACCTTGGGGCCCTGTTTGCCGGTTGTGGGGGGCCTTGGGGCCCTGGTACCGATTCGTTGAAGGCGTGTATGCTGGAGCCATCTCCGAGAGCTGGTTGGTTGTTGGCGGGGGTAGCTGAGTGTTGGCGGAGAACCGGCTGGAGTGGATGATGGGTGGTGGAAGTAGCTACGAGTGACTGAAGGCTGGTGTGGGGGCCTGAGGGGTGCCGCGGGTGGCTGAGGGATGGCAGGGGGGCTGAGGGGTGGCGGGGGGGCTGAGGGAGAGAGAGAGAGAGAGAGAGAGAGAGAGAGCGAGAGAGAAAGAAATAGTAACCTCTGCAAGAGGCCTCGTGGGCCTATGAGACAAAGTGCGAATCCAAGAAGTATCTCATACAAGCCACTGAGGGCTGAAGCAAACTGGAAAACTTTGACTTTAGGGGGGGTATTTATGAGGGAGAAGACGCCTTTAGTTGTGGACCATTGGATCCTGGCTAGATCTATGGTGGAGATGGATTAGACAATGAAAAGTGGAGATTGAGGTGCATTTTGGAGGGTGGAGATGCATTTGCTTGAATGGATGGCTAGGATTGAAGCGCATAATCAATGGCCCAGATTGAAGCGCCTTTTTGGTGCATCTCTGCCCTTGGATCTCCTCCAAATCAAATGGATGGCTCGGATTTAGGCGCCTTTTTGGTGTATCTCCTCCCTTGGATCTCTTTCAAATCAATGGCTACAATTGAGGGGCCTTTTGCTTTGATGTCCTCCCTTAGATCTCCCACAAATCAATGGCTAAGATTGTGGCTCTTCCTTATTTAATCTCCTCCATTGAATCTATTGCCTGATCAAGGGCTTATATTTGATCCCTCTAATCCTTTGATGGTATCCCTTAGATCTACCCCTTGATCTAATGGCTGGGAGTGCTCTATGTAAAATTTGAATGTATCCCTTGGATTGGATACTAGATCAAGGGATAGGAGTGGAGATCATGGGGCTTACCTATGGGTTAGAGGTCTTACCACCCATAAATGCTTTTGTCAACTGCAACATGGCATTGCCCCACACCTCGGAGCACTCTCATTGGTACACCTCAAATCATTCTCTAATCCCTTGAAATTAGGAAACACTAATTCGGGGCCCTTTTGAGACCCCAAATCTCCCCTAATGGCAGTCTTATACGTACCTAGGGGCGGTCTTCACAAGACCAGGCTTCACGATGACCCATGCTACCAGAGCACGACTCATTCGAGGGAAGGGTGCCTTGGCCCGATTAGAGAGAGTGTTTCCAGGCGCATTTCCAGGATCCATCGACAAAGGGTTGGCTTTTTGACACTCTCGTGAGACCGATCGCCATGTATGCGGCACCTTTTTGGGGGATTGACCTTTCAGCTACTTACTAGAAAGGATTCGAGAGGCTACACGAGATCATGGGATCCAGGATGATTCGAAGTAAGCCTTCAGTTCCCCATCAGATCATACAGGTAGAGTTCGCCATGACACGGCTCCAAGTGGACGCCCTCTTCCAAACTGGGACGTTTCTCCACAGGGTTTGGGCACTACCTTAGTGGAGATTGCCGAGATTGGCACTCGAGTCATCCCGACACCTAGCAGAGAGAGGCTTTGATACAACATGGTATGCGCGAGTGTCCACATGGTTTGATAGCCACGGTATCCAGATGGATAGACTCCCCCCCTTTCACCGGAGCTCCTTCCACAGGATGAGATTAACAGTATCACACAGTTAGACCTTCTCCAACTTCACACATCTCGGGCATGGGGGGGGATCAGGAGCTCCCCACCAAGACCCAGTTCTATCATGACCACTTTCTGAGGATATCGGAGCATGGTGGTCTCATCCTTAGGCCCCAGTACCTCGAGGATAGGAGAGTTTCACTCGCCTTGCGGATTGCTATTGGACAAATACGAGTCTCGTCCCATCAGCTGCAAATTGAGGCTGGGAGAGCGGCTGGCATACCTAGAGAGCAGCGGGTCTATAGACTATGCACGATCAGAGGAGCATTTTCTTTGTGTTTGTCCGGCCTACTATGAGATCCGAGGGCGATATCACTGTCTCTGAAATTCAGAAGGGGCTCGTCTTCGGACCACTCACATGGCTGATACATTTAAGGACTAGGTCTGCATTGGGCTCTACCGATTGAGATGCGGAGACACAGAGACTCCCTTGTGCGACGAGCCAGAGATCAGTTATAGCCAATGTCTTAGATACCGAGCCAGACCGAGCACAACCACGCGTCACTAACTTTTACGCTTCCGAGCCAACACTGATGGGATTGAGGGGGAGGAGCTCGAGGAGACGAGAGCACTATGGATCAGCAGTGAGACCCGTCATCACCACAATATGGCTGGATGAGAGATGCGGAGACCACACACGACATGTAGGGTGGCCAGAGCACGCACGATTGAGGTTCAACCTATCTCATCCCTCTTCAGAGGGGACCGCCAGAGACGAGGCATTACTCTCGATGTAGCCCATCGGATACAAAGATCCAAGAGAGCGCACCCCCCGCCACCGCCGGAGACAGCCCAATAGACACAGATATGTGAACTCTTTGCATCACATCAGAGGGCCATTAGGGAGCCGGGATATATAGAGCCTCCACATGTACTTGGAGCTCTGGTTCTGAATAGTTGATTGCCCTCGTTTTTCCTACTATGCTTTGTACTATGTTTTGTACTAGTTGTACTAGCTTTTTTTTCTTTTTTTTTTTGGCATTATTATCATCTAGCACTCAACAAGGGCCTTAGTGTGCCCTTTGCTTCAGCCCACAGTGGCTTGTATGGGTTACTTTTATCTTGTTTCTTGTCTCAGAGACCCGCGAGGTCTCCTGAAGACGTTAATACAACTTTCTTCTCTCTCTCTCTCTCTTCTCTCAGGCCGAGTTTGGTGCTTCTCCACTCTAACTAGATGCAGCCTTTCAGACCATCACATATCTACACTGGGTTAGATCATATGGGGACTGCACATCACGGAGGAGGTTGCCATGGTTGGCTCTTGATTCCTCCATGAGGTTGGCAGCAGAGGGAGACGAGCGATGCTCGTATGCACAGACTCACGGATGGTTTGTGAGACTAGGGTTTCACATCGATAGGATACCTCCTTTTCAATACAGTTTGGATGTCCCTCCGGTACTCCCACCCACCATCCCAATCGGACCACACACCAACCAGGTCATTCAAGAGGATCTCCTACAGCTACACACCTTTAGGACCTGGTTGGAGCCGAGGGAGAGCTTCCAGTGAAATTGAGCTTCTACAGAGATCATTGTCTTCGTATTTCAGAGGAGGGATTCATCACACTACCGGGGTACATTGAGCTTCATATGCCTCACTCACTACGGATCTCCATCGGACAGTTTCGAGTATCATCACACTGCCTCCGCATACAGAGCGGCAGAGCACAGAGGATCCCTAGGGAGCATCGCATATGCACATTGTGCGACTATCAGGAGGTTGACTCGGAGGAGCATTTTATTTTCAGATGCCCAGTGTACTACGAGATCCGAGGTCGCTACCACTGTCTCTTCAAAGACGGCTCCGGGCTAGATCAGAGATGCCTCGCGGCCTTCAGTAACGAGAGGGTTCGACACAAAGAGTACTTACTCAGGCGACGGGGCTTGGCCACACCATCAAACACCTCTCAGAGCAGGATCACAGAGTTCTTCCCATCGAGTGATATTGATCGTCCAGTCTCTAGCCGCAGACGTGACAGAGACCTCGACCGGACGACCGTAGCACGACACACAAGGCATCGAGGGGACACACAGATCACTCTGGGGGACCTCCCGTCATTGTTTAGACCCGGGACACGTCCCACGGGAGTCACGGTGGCTCTGGTCTTGTGTTGAGCCTCCTCCAGGAGACCGAGACGCATGGTTGTAAGACACGTTAAGACACGACACGTTAGACACGCTTTAGACACGAGTGTCTAAAGTGTCTTAAAGATAAGACACGTAAGACACGTTTTTCAGTTATAATAATATTAAATAAATATTAAATATAAGAATATAAGTATGTATAAGTACAACTTGGTAGCATGACTAGCTGCTAGTTTTAACATTTTAGAAGTACAATGTAGTTAAGAGTGAAGACTTCTCACTTGTCAATTAAGACTTAAAAGTTAAATGCCAAGACTCCGGACCCGGAACTTCTTGCAAGTTAAAAGTCAAGACTCGAGACTTAAAAGTTAAAAGTTAAGACTCAAGACTCATGGGCATGAGGATACCAATATATTAATGATGCCCCTCCTCCTAACATCACTCCATCCATCAAACAGAATGCTGCAACCAAATTTCTTCCATCCCTCCTTGATAGGATCAAGAGCTTTGTTAATTCTACATATCTCCTCCTCCAACACAGATGTCCTCATCGCACCATATGTCACACCTGTCCATGTATATGTAGCTCCCACAACTGCCACTGCCTTGATCATCCTCTTCCACTGTGGTGTTTATAGGACATTGAAAGCAAAATTGCATTCAATCACAGTCCTCCCAATTTCACTATCTGCCAAATGCTGCCGCTCTTTTTGCCAAGACTGTGTGGGCAATGCACCTAATAAAGTCCCCTGGTTCTTTTTCGAAGTAGCCATAGCGGTGGATGGTGGTGAGGATGTAGCAAAAGCAATGGCCTCTTTCCTAGCCCTCTTCTCTGCATGAGAGGAACCAATAGCACTAGAGTCACTATCCATAGCATCATCAAGGTTGATAGTGTGAGACTCAGGCCCCAACAAATCCCATCCTGCAAGGTAGCAGGCATGGTACTAGGTCTGCCACAAAGTTTTGGATGATCTCTGATAACTTTCTGCGCAATCTCAAAAGGAACAGAAGTACATCCACCAATTCCCCTACCACCAAGTTCAAAGATATGGAGAATAAGACGTGTCACTGAGCTCACAAAAGGCTCGCCACAATAATTGCACTTCCACTCTTTGTTTCCTGACCCCGTTGCCACAGCGGGGTTAATCATAGTGGTATGGATCCCCCAAAGTGGATTTGGAGGTTTAGGCATGGTAAATCTCTGCTGCTATGCTGTCATTCTCTGTTGCTATGCTGTAATTCTCTGCTGCTATGACCTGCGACCTGTCATGTTGGCATGCACACTTGGCATGCACACGAGCATAATTCAATATAAATTTTGGGAGAAGTAGAACAAGCAAGTAAACTGCAATCTATAGACTAATTGTGTTGAGAAATGCACATGCCAAGCAAGCTGCAATAGAAGCTTCAAGGCTCAAGCATTAAGCAGTAACAAGTCTCATCCATAAGGCATAAGCAATGCTAGTATGGTGCTATGCAGCCCCAAGGAGGCCAAATTAATTAGGGCTTTCAGCCCATACTTTGCCCCCTTTAAATTTACTGTTATACTAGCAGGCTCTTATCTGAAACAAGCCCAAAAGGGGGCCAACTTTTTTAGGGCTTTCAGCCCATAATTGCCCCAATTTTTTGGGAAAGGAGAAAGCAAGATGCGGAGTGGAGCCTTCAAGGCCTTCAAAAACAGCACTGTATAACGAGATAAAAGAAGCAAACGATGCACAACGTGAATCTGAAGGCAGGCTGAGCTCCAACGTTGATGCTCGTCACCCAAACCAGCAGCAAGATTGAACGTACGGTAAATCCGTACAGGGTATGGCAGGTCCATACAATGTACAGCGAATCCGTACAGGGTACGGTAAATCTGTACGGTAGGTCCGTACAATGTACGGCGAATCTTCAACAGCCGTACGGGAGAGGCAAAAAAGCGTATGGGGCAGTATGGACGGGGCACCGTGGTACGGACGGCATGTACAGAGTCCAGACGACGAAGTCACGAAACGAAAATGCTATTTGCAAAGTCTAAGGTTCCAAAACGTTGAAATTTTAGGGCTTTTAAATTTTATAAAAAATTTAGAGCGTGTCTAAACGTGTCTTAAGGTAAGACACGTGTCTTAAGTATCTTAAGTGTCTTACCATAAGACACGAGTGTCTTAACAACCCTGCCGAGATGCACGGCACCCCTTGACGGACGCCAACGTCCCATCACCGACTATGCACCAGCCACGGCGACATGACATACAGAGGATTCCGCTCCACTCCAGTCTTTTTTCTTTTCATTGTCACACCCAGATGTATTTGATTATGTATGATCAGACTTAGGACTCAGCACGGGTGATGATGCTCGTTTAGTAGCTCCACCCTTACTGTGATTTGTATCAAGTTTTCTTTCACTCTCATAGACCCATCGGTCTTCCGAAGACTCTAATAAATTTTTTTTCTTTCTTCTCTCTCTCTCTCTCTCTCTCTCTCTCTCTCTCTCTCCATCTATAATAATACCTAATCGCAAGGCCTTCGTCAAAGTTCCACATCCATCTTTCTTCTTTCTTTATTAATCTTTTTGTTCTCATGAAGCAATTGCTCATTAACTAGCTCCGTTGTATCTCACCTCCACCTATCTCCGATTTCTTACTCTGAAACCAACAACACTCTTGCACTCCCTTTCACTCCTTATTGCGCTACAGACATTGATGCCACTCACAAAGCTCCTCTACACTATCTATTATGGAGCTGAAAAAGTTAAATCAATCCATGTTGCATGACTGAGCAGCACAAGTCCTATGTTGCCTTTAAGATACGCAATGATGTAGATCTCTAGCATAACCCACATCCTGATGCTATGTGTAAGTTGTCCCCCACCAACACGATTTCGAATTGTATGCCTTTAAAAAGGTAGAATTGAGCATCATGCCTCCAATCATGGGGGCACACACGCTTTTGATCTCTAGAAGGAAGAGGCCTCCTATTGTGGAAACAAGGAGCTGCAATTCCTAAGCAAATAGTGCTCCTTGTTTCCTTTCCTAATACTTTTTCAAAGAATATTTTGCCCAAGGAAGATATGGCTATTGTGATCATCGAAAAAGGTCATTGATGATACAAATGTCAAATCGTTCTTACCTATATACATCCAAAGCTTGGCAAACCGAATAGTGTAAAACACAATCTTTGAGAGACTGAAGGATCTATGACACTAAAAAAAACCAAATACAATGAGTTGAATCTCTAGCGCACATCTACACCCAAGACAAGGCAAATGCAACATAAACAAAACATGAAACACTAGTACATAACATGTATGAGCCCATGGAATGGCGTGGCATCAATCCAATGGTCCTCTGAATGCCGACAGAGGGATCAAGCCCATCGGAGATCCCAATGATGTACGAGGCTGCGAAAGTATAAAACCTATGATAGAGCGCTGGCAACGAATGGTGTGTGTGGCACATTGTGGCCTCCTAGTTGTGATCCTACACCGCTTAAGTGCCACTTTCACGCCTGTCGGCTGGTCTCCAATCTAGTAAACATGGAGGGAAAATTCAAACCTAATTTATGCATCGGCCCATTGGCGAGTTTGTTGTCTCCTCGCTCCTTCGGGCCTCGACTTCCCTGTCTCCCTGGTGCCTGTTGGTCCCATCTAGATATAAAAACTCATTGATCATGCTCTGAGTGGAATCTCGCTATGCGCCCTGGTCTCATCTATGTGCCATGGTCTCTGTGTTCGAACGGCCTCATGGATGGAAGTCACCAAGGATCTTTGACCCAAGTAAGACAGGAGATTAGAGAGGGGTCTGAACCCATCCCTAAAGAGACAATCAAAACGACCTTGAATCTCATAGTATAAAGACCATCTGAAAGCAAAATGCTCCTCCGACACAATGTCCTACTTATCGCATTGATTACAAATGCGACCCTCTCTAGACATGCCCTCAAGTTGATCACTCTCAATACGTAGTCAATGCAATGAGACACAAAACTGCCCGATTGGTATCCTCAAAAAATTTGGGCCGGGGGGGGCGGGTCCGTGTGTAGCCTAGCGGATAAAGGAAGCCCTCATTTGATATCCATAAGCACTAGTCATGTAGAAGCCGAGCTTCACAAAGAAGCTCATTGGTGCCAACCAAGTCTTGAATGTATGTAGCTATAAGTGATCTTCTCAAATAACCTATTTAACCTCGTGGTAGGTGAGTAAAACAAAAGGGGCCTCAATGCTATATTGAAAGGAAGGTAATATGTCCATGGAGCCCCAAACTCTCAAACCATCTACCTGTACGTGTGTATCAACACCTCTAATTGCCCTCAACTATCTAAAGTCATAGATGAAGATGGGGCCATCCATGGTAACCTATGTCAACCTAAGGTATGAGAGCCATACTCCTTGACTCGATATAGGTATGTGATCACCTGGAATGCTGCATCAAGCTGTAGTGGAGATGCCTCAAACTCCTTGAGAACTGATGTGGGTCTGACGGCTTACTTCAAATCATTCGTGACATAGCAAAAGAACTTGGAGTCTCTCCACTTGGGCACAATCATCCTCAAATAGGTCAAACCTTCCAACCAGGATCGGAATACATGCCCGTTGGGCGTACCAAGGAGTCAAAAAGAAGAACTTACTCTTGGGATCCTAAAAATCAAAGTTAAAGCATTGTTGTTCGATCCTAGCAAGTGTAGAGTATCCCTTGTTCATTCCGGCTTTGCATCGTCGCCATAGGATGCGATTGAAATGGGCTCTATGCATGGCTTCTCAAAATGTGGTGAAGATCGTCACCTAAGATTGACCTTCAAATCATCTGTCTCATAGAGAATATAGAATGCATCCAAGGAGGCCCTCCGTTGAAAATGAGAGTAAGACCACATCATCGACATAAAGGAGGATGAGAATCAGGGATCCAATGAGAGAGCATCATGTCCTCCTTAGTGTTCCAATGAAGGTCTCTGCTTGAGACCCTCTCATACAATGCTATGACTATCCGAATGATCTCTTGACCATACCCTAGATCCTACGAGTGTCTAATGAGGCGAGATCTCAGCACTAGTCAAAAGCTTTGTGAAAATCTACAAAGCAGCAGTGACACATTTGGGTTTGAGTATGTGATCTAGATTCGCACGATCAGCCCAAAAGCCTGCCTATGCCTTGGTCTTGAGGCTCTAAAGCTTTGCAAACTGGTGTATGTCAAGCATTGATGCATAGAACTTGGACATGACATGCCCATTGATGCATAGATTTTCGACATGACATTCCCAATCATAATGTGTCTTATCGTTTTTAAGGCCCATGGACCCTGGCTTGTGATTGTGCTAAGAATCCACATGTGATGGAAACTGGTGCAACCACCTAGTTAAAAAGCTTTGCTAATATTGAGACCATAGTACTTACTCCATACGCAATGTATTAAGTATGTAGTCCCCCACGATCTTTCGCTTGACCATTAGAGAGCTTCAAAGCTGCATGTTTAACACCACCGGCTGTAAAAAGTGTGTAAGAAGTAGAACGGGCTGATTGTGAGAGGTCAGGTGATGGCTTGTGAAAAATGTCATCCAGTGTGCATGCGTAGGAGTGCCATAGTGTGGTGTCCAGGAAGAAGGGGGCTCGTTGCTAGTGAAACCTCTGCCAAAATTCCCTAGAAACCTCCATCAGAAGTCCTTAGAGACTGTATAGCACTAACAATGCCCACCTGTCATTTTAAGACCTTACTCACCAAGCAATTTTTGTCGGCAAACTTAAATGCACTTAGCTTCTCCTCGTGGTGTAGTTGCTCTAAGTAGCATATCAGCAACATCAAGACGGCCACAGAGCCTTGCCACTTCAGCAGGTGTATGTCCATTTTTATCTTTGGCCTTGACGTTAGCACCTTCCCTTATAAGCTGTTCGCATACCCTCAGATGACCCCATCCTGTAGATGATCCATAACAGAGCAGAGACACATTTTAATAGGGGAACAAGAATAGTAAGGTGGAAAGACGACAGAATTTGATCTCAACTCTGACAAAATTCTTCTACTATTGAAAGAACCACAGGCTATCCAAACATGATCCAGAAAGACAGAACACTAAACTCTGAATTTGTAGGAAATTACTTTCAAACAAATAATGCAATTAAGAAGTCATGGTCCAAAATCTGAAGTACACAACTCCATAATTCAGGATCTGTAATAGGGAGGAGTCTAACTCACTGTCTCCTATTAACTGCTGAATGAAATAGAGATAGAACTGAAAAGAAAAGCATACAAAGACACATGTTGTTGCTGTGAATGTGTGTGTAATATGAGGCTGGGTTGGGTTGCAATAGCGCCACCCCCCCACCCCCCCTGCAAAGAGGGTATTTCTGTAATGTATCTGGCCAAAAGGCTGAATACAGCTGAGCCAAAAGGCTGAAATTACAATTGTTGATAAAGGATTCCTCCTTCCTGTAGATGGAAGATGGAGATGGTTATGATCTGCTCATTGAGGGAGTTCTGGACCAAATCTGGAGGAAGACAGATGCCCAAATGATTCTGGACCAACCTGGTCAGATGATCAACTCCAACCGTTGACCAGGTCGATCAAAAGACAACATTGACCAAAAAGTCACTCTTTGACTGGAATACTCAACTCTGTTTTTAACGTGCTCTGTCTTCTGATGACTGCTCCTGCTGCATCTGCTATGGGGCTGCTTCAAAAGGGGCATAAGCACAAGTAGGAGGTAAGGGTAAAGATTCTTAGACAAACCTGTAAGCTGAAAGGCACAAGAATCTGGATATCTGAGGAGCTCACCCTGAAGCGGCTCAAACAAACAACCATTGAGCTTACCAAAGTGAAGGCAGCCAAGAAAGAAGGAAAATGGGCTGTTTATAGGGAGGGAAAAGCACTAATTACGGAATCCAAATCTAAGCCTAAAGACTGTGTCTTAGACTAGTGTAA
This sequence comes from Dipteris shenzhenensis, assembly GCF_047967505.1. NCBI lineage: Eukaryota > Viridiplantae > Streptophyta > Polypodiopsida > Gleicheniales > Dipteridaceae > Dipteris > Dipteris shenzhenensis. The sequence goes on along the minus strand of NC_141607.1, from coordinate 46,795,172 downwards.
TGATGGTCATCCAATAATAGGACTAGAAGCATAGTTATGTTTTGTAATACTGTTGGAGCTGCTTTACACACTCTATACGAGCCACCTCATGCACTCCCTTGGGCTTTTGACTTGCATGTTCTTTTGTCTTACAGGCCCGCGAGGCCTTTCGAAGGAAGGATAATTTTTCTACCATTCAACAATAATAATGAGCCTTCTAAAGTGGTGCCATCCCTAGATTGTGCTACTTCTATCAGTAAACCCACTGTTGGCTAGCTCTAAGGCATTCTAGGCATAGTTACCGTGGAACGGGAACGTTCCGGGAACGTCGGATGCTAGAATGGGAGCAGGAACGGGAACGGGAGCGGATTGGGAACGTCGGGGAACGCCACATCATATGACATGTCAGCATATGACATAAAATGACAAAACATTTAAAATATCCAAGATTAAACTTTAAAGTCTTAAACATTAAAAATTTAAAGACTCCAGAGTCCAGACTCCAAATGGAAACTGAAAAGAAAGTACATTGCATGAGGATATATAATAGCTGAAAATACAAAAAGCTGGCTGCTGAGTACAATTTACATATGACAAAAGTATCAAGTATGACAAGTACAAAACTAGCCTCAAGGGCCAAGGTAACTGGTGAGTCAAAGACTAGTCATCAGCAAGTGGGATCTCATCCTCCTGTCCAGGCTGTCCCTCAATCTGCTCATCCTCATGCTGCTCCACATCATCCTCTCCCTTTGGCTAATCCTTACCATCATTGTCACCAAGATTAAGGGAAAATCCAATAAATGGCTTTGGAGTATACTCAGCCCTGAATTTGTTAAGCAAACACAAGTTCGCATTAACAAATACAAGGTCATTTGCCTTCTGGACGTTCCGGCACGTTCCGGAACGTTCCGCCTAATAGACACGTTCCGCTACCGTTTCGCCCGTTCCGGGCACGCCTGCAGCTCCGGACCGGCGTTCCGGCGTTCCAAGAAGACGGAACGCCGTTCCGCGGTAACTATGATTCTAGGCCTTATCATCGCATGGCCCACATCCTGGATATCGCTCATTTTTGGTATCATGTATTCCAGCTGTACAAGCCCTACAAAGTGCTTGAGCCTTCTTTAAAAACCAAACTAAAGGGTAATGATGGCGTCACATCACAGCTTCAAAGTAGGAAAAATCCAAGTGTTCAAATATTCCGTACACAATATGACATTAAGGTTTCCAACCTCTAGGAGGAGCATTATGAATCAGATACTCTATCAAAAAACTTTGGAAGGGTACTACTGCTGCTATCCGCCGTCTGCTGCCTCAACCTTCCTCCCCTAGCATCTCTGCCTTTAGCCAATCCCTTCCCCCTTCTTTCCCTCCTAGGCATGCTTCTCCACCCCCCATATACCCCCCCCTTCACCCGCAACTCTCCCCCCCCTACGTACAGTCCCCTTAGCTCACTCGCACCTCTCCACCTCTCCCTACAGGATGCATATGTACAGCCTGCTCCTGCCCTGTCTGTACATCCTATTCGGCAACCATACAATGTATAAAGACGCCCATACAGTGTTGTATGACTGTCATCTACCCTAACCCTCCCTTCCCTTCTGTTCCTCTCCTCTCGCACCTTCCCTTTCCCCCTCCATCCTTAGCCCTTGGCTACCTTGGTTCATGCAACGGCAGATTGTGTTCTTTCCAAGGCTTCAAGTCATCTCTCCACATAGATTTGTGAATGGCTTCTCATTCAATCAATCCTCTTCCACCTCATTGTCCATGCGAATATTATTCTCTGAAGAAGAGTTGTAGCAGTTGAAAAAGGATGATGAAACCGAGAGTGCCACCAATGGCTCTCATCCTTCTACCAAGCTAGAGATACGATGCTGGCAGGATCTTTCAGCTCATTTTCAGGATGTTCGACTTCTCAGGAGGGCTTTGATTGCCTCTGTCATTGAAGGAGGCAATCTGGGAAGTGGAGCTACTTCACAAAGCACACTAAAAAAAGGGCTCCGATGGTGGGAAGAAGATGATGCAATACTTGAGGAAGTCTTGGGAATCCAACAAAAATGGAGGTGTTTCGCACATCTCCCTCAACCAAACAATATCCAAAGGAAAGGAAGAAAGAATTCTTTTTCTAGAATTGAGGGCTAGGGGACTAGCTGCCAAGATAGAAAAGGAAATCTTACAAGTCCCAACTACCCAAAAAGGCTTACGGCTTAGCGATCCCCTCCCACTCCAGTTCCAAAAAAATTTGAGTTTTCTTCCCAAACCTGTTTTAAGACAAATTTCAAACTATTTGGCAAATATTAAAGAGCCTCATCATCGACCCCTCTCTTGAGCTTCTCCATCAACATGTGTGTGTGTGTGTGTGTGTGTGTGTGTGAAACCCCTTTTGGATAAGGGCTGCTCCTCCAAGGCCTTCTTTAAAAGCCTGCATGCAGATAGGTGAAAGGAGAATATTTGCAGGATCAGGTAGGATGATGGCACCTGGACCACCTCCAAATCAAAACTGGAATCGCAATGCTCTAGTCATTTCCAGCATCTCTTTTCTCCTCAGCCTGATCATTCCATGCAAGTGAACGCAGCTAGGTCTCAATTTCTTATGCATGTTTAGTCTATATTGTCTCGAGAACAGGCTCATGCATTGGAGCAGCCATTTATGCTTAAGGAACTAGATGATGCTTTGAGTCATTTACGTAAAGGCAGCTCTCCTGGTTGGGATGGATTGACTGTTGAATTCTTCCGTGCATTTTGGGGTGATCTCAAGCACACTCTTCTTCTTATGATCAATCATGCTTGGGCAGAACAATCTCTTCCCCCTTCTTGGAAACATGGGCTTGTCAAATTGATCCCCAAAAAAAGATTGTGTGAGACAATGGCTGATTGGCGGCCCATATCTCTTATGCCAGTCATCTACAAACTCATTGCCAAGATGATTGTCCTTAGGGTTCGATTTATCTTGCAAGCCGGACTTCATCCCACGCAGTATGGCTTTGTTCCCAGAAGGCAGATTACTGACAATATCTCCAATGTTTTGCTTGCAATTGAGTATGCCAAATATTCTAAACAAGATGTTCTCATTCTGCAAGTGGACATTGCGAAAGCATTTGATACTGTCCATTGGGATTTTATTTCTCAAACTATGCATAAATTGGGATTTGGCCCTCGGCTCGTTCATGTTATTTACTGGTTGTATTTTCATGCCACTGCACAGTGTCTGCTTGGTAGTGGGTTGTCAAGGACATGAACTATGACCCGTTCAGTGAGACAGGGATGCCCTCTTAGCTCGCTACTGTATGCCATTGCTACTCATCCGTTATTGTTGCATATGGACCATCTTGCAAATACAGGACAGCTTCATGGCTTGCAAATTCCAGGGGGACAGCCGTTTCTTGCACAGGCATATGCTGATGATTCATATTTCATGCCCAGGAATTCTCAAAGTGACCTCTCTCATTTGATGCATACTTTGAATGATTTTGGCATAGCTGCTGGACTGCACATCAACTTTCAGAAATCGAATCTTCTAGCATTGAAAGAAGCTGATTGGCATGCACTTCTCTGGCCAGGCCACATTATTTCTTCCCATACCATTGTGAGGCATTTAGGGTATCCAATTGGCTGGAATATTACCCCTCAACAACAGCTTAAATGGGTGCTTCAAAAGATTAACAAGAGGCTGGAATACTGGCACTTGTCAACTTGGCCTCTACATGTTCGACTTTGGATAGTCTAGTCTATCATTATGGCATATGTGCAATTTTATTTGCCTCTTCTTCACTGGTCTTTTAAGCATTTGGCTTCCTATATGTCCCAGGCTACGGAGATATTTTGGAAAAGCAAATCTCACAAAAAGGCTTTGCGACTACTTCCCATGCAGTCTGTATGTTCTCCTGAGACTCATGGCGGACTGAATATTCTCAATCTTCAGTTTCATATGTTGGCAAGAAAGAGCACTATGATTGCTGATTTCTTTCAGCAAAAACAGCCATGGGCTATTATGCTAGCAGCTATGTGTGGAAACATGAAGTCCCATGCATATGGGCATTGGATTACAGATCACTGGGAAGCAGTCATGACCAAATTTCAGGGGAAAATTCCTGGCTGTCCTATTTCTACTGCTTTTATTCATGACTGGAAGAGAATTCTCTCTTATGCTAAATGGTCAGGTGCTTCCTCCCATCATGGTAACTCTCTTCGTTTGAAAAGCATCCATTGGAGCAAGGTGTTTGAATCGCCTCTTGCTTTACAGGCACCAATTAAAGCATATAATCTTATGAAATTGGGCATAAGATTTGTCGGAGATGTGGTGGATCAACATTTTATTTCCACAAGCTTGCAGGACATTCCCCTTGGGTTTGCATCATAGGCCCATTTGGAGAATACTTACAACTATGTTGCGGCCATTTGTTTTTGTTCCTCCGTTGTTTGTTCAGGACAGATTACTGGACTGGAATCTGATTTCCTTGTCTCCTGCTACCTGTATAATTTGACATCTTCCATGGTCTACAGATTTCTTCTTCCACCGCCATGGATTGATAAGCATGCCAACACTCTTTGGAATTTGGATAGGCCTTTATCTTGGTGGCAATCAAAACTCAGAAAATTTTGGAAAGCTAAATTGCCATTGAAACAGAGGCTTTTCCTTTGGAGATGTATAGTGGGAGCTTTTTCCATTGGGGTGAAATTGGAAGCACGTCATATCGCTTCCTCTTCCTGCCGCCGTTGCTCTCATCACCATGAGACAGTTCCCCATTTGTTATGGTCTTGCCCGCACTCTCGAATATTGATCACTCATGTCTCTCATTTGCTACGGCTCCGGTTTCCCTCTATCAGATTCGGGAAACTCTTCTGGATGTTTGGATGCTTCTCACCTCAGATGTCTCCATTCCTCCTTTTCTTTCACTGGGCTCGCTTTTGGGTACTATGGACTATTTGGACACAGAGATTGCATTTTAGGATGGGACAATAGTTTCCTCAGGCATATGCTTTCTTCAGAATGTCCCTCAAGCAATCTTTATATGATAGTTATGCTGCGAGGGACTTGGATGCTACTAGCCTTGAAGTGTTTTCTCACTGTTTTTGAGTTCTTTCATTAGGCTCTCCTTTGGAGTCTAATGTCATGTACATTGATTTCATGTTAATTTTATAGTTACTGGTTTCACAAAAAAAAGTGTGTATATGGACATATTTGTCCTACATGGACATTTTCACTTAATGTAATATTTTGGCTTACCAGTTTTTTTTTGGATAGCTATCTTGTAATATAAAGCATTCAGAGTTTAACGTGTGTGTACATACATACATGCATTCAAGCATATGTGTGTACGTATGTGTTTGTGTGTTTGTGGAGAGAGAGGAGGGGGGGGGGGGGGGGGGGGGGGGCGGGCGGGGAGAGAGAGAAGAAGAAGAAGAAGAATGTATTACCGTCCTCTGGGGGCCGAAATACCAACCCATGGGGCCCATAAAAGTCACGATACAAGTGTCTCCTTCCTTTTATGGAAGGGGGGGAGAACAATTATTTTGAAATACATTGAGTAATACAACATTCACGATATTTAAGAACCTTGGCAATATAGTTACCCAGAGTAGCTATATGGCTATGTGAGAGCAAGCTTGCTAGGGTGTCGTGTTCCTCTGTAATATTGTTAAAGTGCCTCCTTATGCAAGCATACCGTGTGCATGTAAGGAGGACATGTGCTTCTGTCTCTACTTGTTCTTGGTCACACAGCTTGCAAAATCTTTGTTCCCTTGAGACATCTCCCCAAGCACCTTTCTCTATCTCCAGAGTGTGTGATCGGGTGCGGATGAGTGCAATGCTTCTCCTTGCATTTGCAGGTATGGGCATAGTTATGTATTTTTGTGCATTTTCTTCCTCCTTGGAGTAGGTGTCCCAATAAATGGGATTGACATGCGTACAATAGTACTCATACTTAGCCCTTTTTTCAGCTGATTGCCATTTTTGCTGCAATATTCCCAACAAAGCTTTATGAAATGCCTTCTCATCCATTTCCCCAAATGACATCTCCAAGTAGGATGTTACTCTCCATCTTTGGAACCATCTCTGAATGTCTTGCCACCAACCAGATGATAGCGTCTTGCTTTTGTTTGTCTTTTGAGGCCTTTTACTTGCTTCCCATGCTTTCATTGGTAATCTCTGCGACCCCATGGACTCGACCCTCTTTATGTATTTGAAAACCCTTCGTAGTGCTCTCAGTTCAATGGGCCTTGTACCAGTCTCAATAAGCATGATTGAGTATGGTGTAGTAATTTCAACTCCCAGATGCTGTCTTAGAAATGATTTCTGTATTTTTTCAATATCATTCCATTTTGATGCTGAGAGAGAGAGAGAGAGAAAGAGAGAGAGAGTTTATTAATGTCTTCGAAAGACCAAAGGGTATATGAGACTGAAAAACCAAATACAATGAGTTCAATGGGTGGAGAAACTAAGCTGGCATCTGCACCCAAGACAAATATAAACACAAACATGAATACATATATCTCTGAAACCCATTGGGGGGTGGTGAGAGCTGTAGTACAGGGACGACCATTTTTCGAGCAAAATCTTCCGAGCGTCCGAGCGAAGGAAAAAAAAAGCTTCCAACTATGTAAAAATATGGCAAAAATGGATCAAGGTGCGATGGTGCATCTTAGCAAGTAGAAAGACAACAGCAATTAGGTCCATCACTAACCGATAGCCATAGAGCAAAGTCTTGCACCACATATTTCTACTTCGTAAAATCAAGTCATTCACTACTTTAATTTGTAGATCACAATTGAGTTCACCCAAACACGACTAGACAAATTTGTTAGCGTGTCAGTGGAGTACACATACATGCAAAACTTTGCTCTTGGTAGAATGAAACTAGCACACCTGCAGCTATGTGAAGCGCACTTCGATGATTATTTGTAGTAGATACATCTGCCCTTGCTTCATGCACCAGAAATTTCACAATTTCTAATTTGCCTGCACCTGCTGCATAATATAGAGCCGTTGAACCATTCACATCTTCTACTTCAACGTCCACGCCTTTCTGCGAATCCAAAGGGCCAATAAACTGTCAAACTAAAGACATTTCAAGTCAAGAGAATTTGCCACCTTAAGTGAAATTCCTATGATTTCCGCTTCATAGTACAGGTGATGATGGAAGTGAATAACAGAGAGGCAGGTCACTGACATATATATACCTCAACCAACCAGCGTGATGCTGCTAAGTGACCTCCTCTGGCTGCATGATGGAGAGGACTGCAACCACAGCCATCTCTTGCAGTAAGATCCACCCCAACCCTCCAAAGTGATTTCATGCATTCTACATGGCCCCCCATAGCCGCTTCATGTATGGGAAGGCTCCCTCCATTGTCCGGGATCATAGGATCAACTCCAGCAGACAGCAAAAGATGCAACGCTTGTTCATGTCCATGTAGAGCTGCAGTATGCAAGCTGTTTCAGTGTTAATAGACCTGTGACCTCAGCACATTGCATAGTGAATTTTCCTGCTAATCTTGAGTTCCCATGCATGACATGATCAAGGCCCCTCATATGCCAGAACGATTGATGCAGTTTTACATTGTGGAAATCACATCCAAAAAAGGGAAAGCCCAATCAAAAAAGTGCCATAGACCTTTACCTTTAAAAATATATTCTGCAGAAAGTCAGTAATTCCTCCTGGCAATACAAAAAATATGTTCCTTTATATTTTAGAGTAATGATCACGACTCCATTGAAACATAATGAGAATCTAATGATAGAAATTTGATTCTCACACAATACTTTGCAAATTGATAACTATGAAATGAAATGGCCAAACTCCATGGCTCATAAACGGAAGCTTCAATATGCTGCTTTCTGCTGTAACAGACAAGCCGGTAATACTCTCTGATAAGCCTGCCAATGACAACTGAAGCGGAAGCATAACCTGAATGGAGGGAGAGAACTCGTGTGCTTTGCACCCATGTGAGTGTGAGCCTCTGTATTACTGTACTGAGAAGCCAATGGGCTGATTACAATGGTCAAGGCTGGACCTTCCTGTAGGGTCGACTGGAGAGGGCTGCTCTCCTTACTCCCTGACTCAATACAAGAGGGGTTGTGAGGTCTGAAACTTCTGTGGAGACTGAGGCTGAGGCTGAGGCTAAGATGGATGAGAATGAGGATTAGGGGGCGCCCTTTACAGGCTGCACACAACCCCCTGCCTCCCTGCGCCCCCTTTCTGCTGGCCAACGCAGAACAAGCCAAATCTGATCTGCCCAACCTGTATTGTTCACCAACCCTTCTCTGTCCTGATTGGCCAGCTTCACATATCTAACCTGGTATATGGCAGATTCACCCAGGTTTTGTTAAGCAACCACAATCCCCACTTTAGGGGCAAACATACCAGCTATCAGCAATCCCTATTTTAGGGGCATTAAGGCCAGCCAAAAGCATAAAAGGCACCAAACAGGGCAGCCAAAAGGACAGCCAGCAGGGCCAAACAAGTGGCCAGAAAGGCCAAAAATGGCCGACCAATACTGGCCGACCAGAACTGGCCGACCAGAATTGGCCGACCAGAACTGGCCGACCAGCTGGCCGACCTCCTGGGTCAGGCCTATAAAACAGTCCCTACCCCCCTCACTCTAAGAGGACAGGACCTGCAGCTGCTCCTCACCTCCTCCATCCTTTACTGCAGCCCCTCCTGCTCCAGATCTGGCTATTATGCCTGCTCCATCCTCTGCCCCTCTATTCCTCTCCACCAGATCTAGCCCTAGACCTCCAGCTGCTGCTCCAGATCTGCTCCTGAGTGGCTGCCGACAAGCTTCCACATCTCCTCATCCTCTGCTGCGCATACACCTCCAAATCTACAGCCAGATGAGCTCCTTTTCTTCATCATGTTGCTATTCCAGATAGCCTGAAGGTTCCTTCCTCAGAGCATGCTGTTTTTAGCCATTTCCTAGGGCAGCTCCAGCCCTTCATCATCTTCGTCATCATCGAGCTACACGGAGGACTGCGTTTTGCTCCCTCTGCTGCTATCTTTTCTACCGTTTCTCTACATGGAATCATCTTTCTGATTCGTCTCAGCCACGATCCTTGAGACACAACAGCTTGAGGTTCTTGTATTCAGTTTTTCATATTACCGACAGGCACTATGTTTTCTGAGTTCCGTTCTTCAGTTGTGTCTGAGTATCGTCTATTTTTTATCGCTCCACTGCAAACCCTATCATTTCTCTATATGGTATCAGAGCCATGGTGATCTAAAGACCCCAGATCTCTGGTGATCTAAAGATCCTGCTTCTTCATGGACATAGATACAGGGAGCATCACTCCTATGAACCTATCAGTTTCCTCTTCATTCTGCTGCGCACTACGGGAGAGAACTCCATCTTCTACTCCCATCCCTCCCTCCCTTTCTAACCTCCATCTTCTACTCCCATACTTCCCTCCCTTTTCGGTTTCAGGCTTGACACTCCCCATTCCTTCGAACAAGGAGGTCATGATCCTTCACCTCTACCAGATCTCCATCGGCATCGACTTCCAAGATCTACAAGTTCTGCCTAGGCGAGACCCTTTCTATTCAGATGTGTCTTGATGACTGTTGTTTCGAATCTTCTACATGCATGGAGGCAGGGATAGACTCCTCTCTCCCGAGGTCCAAGATCGGGCACACACTGGCTCACTGTTCAGCTATGACCTCTTCCTTTGGCGGAATCCCACCATCTATGGATTATCAGTGCTGCTACGAGATATTTGTTCTTTACCTTTGCTTTTCCCTCCACCTTTCGGCGGTGAGAGGGGGTGGCTTATTCTCTCGAGCTTCACAGTGTTCTTATTTCTGCTGATCATACGTGTAACTCAGGCACTTGAGGAAGTGAACAATTCCCTTGCAAGGGCACTCCTCTTGTGACCTTCTCTGCATTTTTGCATTGCATCTCTTGGGCATTTCGCAGGGATAGCCACCACCACCGTCGACATCTCTACACGAAGCTCCAAGCACACAATGTCTGCCCCTCCAAATCGGCAATTGAGAGGGGGTGTTAAGCAACTACACTCACCTCCTCCATCCTTTGCTGCAGCCCCTCCTGCTCCAGATCTGGCTATTATGCCTGCTCCATCCTCTGCCCCTCTATTCCTCTCCACCAGCCCTAGACCTCCAGCTGCTGCTCCAGATCTACTCCTGAGTGGCTGCCGACAAGCTTCCACATCTCCTCATCCTCTGCTGCGCATACACCTCCAAATCTACAGCCAGATGAGCTCCTTTTCTTCATCATGTTGCTATTCCAGATAGCCTGAAGGTTCCTTCCTCAAAGCATGCTGTTTTTAGCCATTTCCTAGGGCAGCTCCAGCCCTTCATCATCTTCGTCATCATCGAGCTACACGGAGGACTGCGTTTCGCTCCCTCTGCTGCTATCTTTTCTACCGTTTCTCTACATGGAATCATCTTTCTGATTCGTCTCTGCCACGGTCCTTGAGACACAACGGCTTGAGGTTCTTGTATCCAGTTTACCGATAGGCACTATGTTTCTGAGTTCCGTTCTTCAGTTGTGTCTAAGTATCGTCTATTTTTTATCGCTCCACTGCAAACCTTATCGTTTCTCTATAGGTTTTGTCCCTATTCAAGCTGCTGCAAGCTCTTGCATGACTAGATTATTGGCTGGACCTGTTCAGCATGTCATGGCTGCTTGAAGGCACTGCCATATGGCTGTGTTGAAACACCCTCTGAATGGTTAGCCACAGCTAACCTGGAGGTTCTATGCTATCTCTATCCTTGAGCTATCTGCAAGACCACCAAAGGTCAGTACACAAACATAGAGATACTTACAGTATAGGCTAGTCATCACCACCCAACCATAGATCCCAGCAAGGGTCATAATCCCAAGTAAGACTAAAGTGTCCCACACCACAAAGAAACATAGGTCTAGATCGCCTCCATCATATCTGGGTATTCTCAAGAGGCCCCACTTCCAAGAATGCCCCAAATGAACCAAAGACCGCACTTATATAGGCATAGGCTGTCCCATATGTTTCAACCGTGAAGTCATGTACTCGCTACACAAAGGCTAGGGAGCCCATCAAGTAGCCCACTGTGCTGGTTCCCCATCAATATGGAAAGCAAGCCAGCCCTCCGGATAACAGCCATCTCTAGAGACCATTTTAGATGATTAAGTCATGTACTGCTCCCATCTCCACTAAGTGTTGACCATACTCTGTCACATGTGGTGCATCCTCAGAATGTCTCACTATCCGACCTCAACTGGGTCTATCTCTACTACTTTGAGATCCAAAGTCAAGTAAAGCCACCTCCTCGAGCATTGAAGTGACTAGAAGGAGAATCTACCCCTGCCTAGAGAGCTCCATGATATCCTCATATGGGTTGTGACCCTCAGTGGGGACCTCATGCACATAGGATGCTATACTCCAATGAATCGTACATGTGTCAAGTGACTGAACACATATCCACATGCATAGTTCAAACTGCTCCTTCCGCATCACAAAAACGCGCGGTCTTAGATGTGACCTGAAAAGAACTGCCATGCCTCCAGAGCCTCGTATCTTGCTATCTCTCCTCATCTCTTTCCTATGAGCCAACTCCCAAGTGTATCTTGTCACGGTGGTAGCGCTCTCTCTGGAATCTCATGTATCTCAGTGCAAAAGACCACATCTTTCTCAGTGTAAATCTCTGAGAAACCCCATGGATCAGACCAAAGGGTGCCATTGCAGTTCCACACCACCATACTCAATCTATTCTCTGCCCTTGTCCCGTAGGCCTAATACTGTCATGTGTTGTCCATCTTCCCTTCTTCCTTTTCTTCCCTTTCTGCTCTCTCGAATAATCAATTTGTCGTCTTTGTAGGCAGCCCATTTTGCCTCTCCAATGGCAGATGCAACTGCTTTCGTGGCCACTACTCTGGGTGTGGCTGAGCATAGGATTGAGAGGGCATGGCGGGTGGGAAGAGACCCCAACCGAGAGCAACCCTTGATCATACGGTTCCATGACACTCAGGCACAACTTTCAGCTTCACAACGCAGGTCAGTCCTACGAGATCAGCCAACAATCTCCATGGATGAGGACCTCACCTCCCTACATGTCGAGGAGAGGTGCTCTTTGTTCCAACAGCAAGATCAGGCCCGGAAGGAGGGGAACTGGGCAGTGGTACGAGAGGGATGTTCTCTTACAGGCCCCCGTAGGGCACCAACCCCCTCCCCTACATAGGGAAGCGGGGTCTATGAGACTCAGATATCCGAGACCCCATCCTGCACCATTTGGAACTGTAATGGTACCTTATGGTCAGAACCAAGAAACTTCTCGGACTCCTATACAGGTCATGACATAGTCTTTTACACAGAGACACATCAGAGTCCAGAGCGCCCACTACCAATAGTCAGCGGGTACACATGGGAGTTTGCCTACAGAGATGAGACAAGGGATACAGGGGGAGTTCGAGGGTCAGGTGGAGTAGCATTCCTTTACAGATCCACACTTTTGGGGACCATTTCAGTAGAGCAGAGAGATGCACATTCCAAGTTTCTTTGGATCCAGATCCGACACTTGGACAGCCGAGATCTGTTTGTTGCATTATGCTACTTCCCCCCTGAGACCTCCCACTTTGCTAGAGATACTCGAGATGAGGATGAGACATCTCCATTTGCAACTCTTTATCAGTCCATTGTTGACTTTTCTAGCCGCGGAGAAGTCCTTCTACTTGGGGACTTCAACGCGAGGACAGGTGCCCATCAGATACCACTCCTCGACTTCAGGGATGATTCCATTCTATTTCTAGACATTGACCTTCACGATGCAGGTATGCTACGGGTTTCGACTGACACACGAGGTCCAGTCACATCTTATGGGCACATCCTATTAGACCTTAGCAAGATGCATGATCTCATTATTTATAATGGTCTTGACAGATGGCCCACCTCAGGTGGTTTCACATGCTTTCCACATGGGGGAGGTTCTAGCGTTGTTGATTACATCAAGGGATCCTCTGACTTCACATCTCGCATAACTGATTTTACTGTAGCACCTCTCCCTCCAGAGGCTGATCATACCTACCTTTTCTTTAGCATTTCCACTCCCCGTTGTCAGAAAGAGGAGAGTGAGAGAGCAAGAGAGCTGAACGTCGATATGCAATAGATGAAGTGAGTAATACAAGAAGAGAGAAAGGTTTTGTCTAAGTGAAAAAACCTTATCCTTCTCTAACCGTAGTTAGTGAGCTAACTGTGGTAGGGGGAAAAAACTCTAAAGAGGAAAAAATGCCCCTAACCTACTTATTACATTACATTGGTCACTACTAGAATATAATAATAATTCTAAAACCCCCTGCAGTGCCAATGTCATGTACAAGGAAATGATCAATCACCAAAAGGAGATAAGTTCACAAACTTTTCACGTGGAAGTGCTTTGGTCAAGATGTCTACAACATTGTCATGTATTGACACATAGATCATACTGATCTCTCCTGCATGCAACTTCTCTCTGACATAGTGATAGTGAACCTCAATGTGCTTCGTGCAAGCATGAAACACAGGATTCTTTGCCACTGCTATAGCACTCTGACTATCAGTGAGAATCGGAGAAGGACCCTCCAATGAAAGATGAAGATCAGCAAACAAACGACGCAGCCAAACACATTCAACTGTCGCTGTGAAAGTTGCCCTGTACTCAGCTTCACATGAGGAGATAGCCACTGTAGATTGTTTCTTGCTCAACCAAGAAATGCAAGCATGTCCTAGAAAGAAACAATTCCCACTGGTGGACTGCCCAGTATCATAGTCTCCAACCCAATCTGAGTCACTGTAAGCATGCATCTGCAAGTCACCCCCCCAAGATGCGTTTTACAGCCTGCCAATGCATAATCATTGGGCTGTGCATATACATGCTCACCTGAGAAACTGAAAACTGAATATCAGGTCGTGTATTGCAGAGATAAATGAGGCATCCATCAGCCTAGCTATAGAGTGTGACATCAATTGATTCACCCGCATCATGCATTGTAAGCTTCAGTCCCGGCTCCATGGGAGTGGACATAGGCTTGCAATCATGCATGTTGAATCTGTCCAAGAGCTTTTGAACATACTTGGACTGAGACATAACAATGCCACGTTTCTCTTGAATAAACTGGATCCCAAAAAAAAAATGTAACAAGCCCAAGTCTAACATATCAAATGTAGCTTTCAATTGGACTTTGAAATCTGCAATTACTTCCTCATTTGATCCGGTAAGCAGCATGTCATCTACATAAAGAATGATGAGCAAAATATCCCCCCCATCCTTCTTGATGTAGAGGGTGCTCTCAGTTGGACTATTGTGCAGCCCCTTGCTGGTTAGAAAGGCATCAATTTTGGCATACCATGCACGTGGGGCTTGTTTCAGCCCATACAAACCTTTATTCAGCTTGCATACCTAATGTGCATTTTCTGAAATTTCAAAGCCCGGAGGTTGTTTGACATAAACCTCTTCCAACAAGTCTCCATGAAGGAAAGCTGTTTTAATGTCCAACTGATGAACATTCCGTTCAAAATTTGCAGCCATTGCTATAACTGACCTGATGGTGGTCATTCTTGATGTAGGAGCAAAAGTTTCCTCATAATCTATGTCCTTTTTCTGAGCATATCCTTTTGCAACCAGCCTTGCCTTGTACCGATCAATGGACCCATCTAGCTTTCTTTTGACTTTGAAAACCCAACGTGTACTTATGGCATTCTTACCTGGTGGCAAATCCACGACATCCCAAGTCTGATTTTTATGAATGGACTGCAATTCATCGTGCATGGCATTCATCCAATGCACATTATCCTTTCCTTCATCAAATGTCTCAGGCTCCTCCTCATCAAGAAGGGTACCTGCATAAGCTGATTCAACTAAAAGAGCCCCCCCTATGTGCCTTACTGCACTACAAGTCCTGCCAGGCAATGGAGCCTCAAACTTACTCTCCCTGAGAGTCTGAAGCAACCAATGTGGGACTGTTTTGGCTGCGTGTATCTCTTGAATTTCTTGCCTGACAACTTCATCCACACCCTGAGGTTGTACTAATTCAGCTGGGGGCTGAATTTGTACATGTGAATCTGGCGGAGGTTGTTGTAAATTCTGAGTTTCAGCAGGGGAACCAAATGCTATAGGAAGCATCCCCTCAAACACATCATCTGAAGAGGCTGGAATCTGAAATTCAGCATGTGTATGTGCAGAATTTTCAGAGAATAAAACATCTCTACTAACAAAAATCTTGCGTGTAGCAAGATTGTAGAGACGATAGCCTTTGCTTTGTGAACTATATCCCAAAAAAATGCATTTGAGTGCCTTATCTGACAACTTGTGTCTGAACTCCACAGGCACGTGGGCATATGCAACACAACCAAAAACTCTGAAATGGTCTACTGAAGGCTTTCTCCCATGCCATGCCTCATAGGGAGTGATTGTCTTCAAAGCCTTTGTAGGAGCCCGATTTAAAATATAGTTGGCACACATGAGGCCTTCCAGCCAAAACCTGTGAGGCAACTTCTTACTTGTGAACATGCATCTGTCCATTTCCATGGCGGTGCAATTCTTCCCTCAACTTTGCCATTCTGTTGAGGTGTAAGCCTCACTGTAAGCTGATGCATGATGCCTTTTTCTTTCAAAAATGTCTCAAATTCATGAGACATATACTCCCCCCCTCGATCTGTTCGAAGCATAGTCATTTTCTTTGTCTCTGACTGCACACTTGTCATCATCAAAAACAACCTGAAATCCTCCTCTATTGAGTGAGGACACTGAAAGCAAATTCTTCTTTATCCCTGGCACATAGAGGACATCTGAAATTCTGAAATATGTTCCATCAGTGGATGTGAGAATAATGTCTCCCACTCCACACACTGAATAAGAAGAATTATTCGCACAAGTTACCTTCTTCTTGGTGGGTGAAGAATGCAGAGTTACAAACAGACTCTTCTTGGAAGTGATGTGCTTTGAAGCACCATTGTCAAAATACCAAGTATGAAGTGTCTCATCAACACTAAAGGAGCATTCATCTTTTGAAGGATCGTAACTGCAAGTCAAGAAAGCATATGGGTCATCATCATTAGTGGCTGTAATATCAAAACTACCCACTGAAAAATCTGAAGTGCAAGACAGAAAGGCATAGTCCTCTTCAAGAAAGTTGACTGCAACATCTCCTTCATCATGAGAATGTGGAACTCATGCATCTGACACAGCCATACCGGAATCCCTTTTCTTCTCTTGGGCTATGCACTTCTTGCACTCTCCAATATAATGACCTGGCTTCTTGCAATAATGACAGATGCCTTTCTTTTTCTGCTTATTTGTATCACCCTTTGCCTTATAAGAAGGCTGTCCAGAATCAGCTTTATGCTGATGCGTGGGCTGATGGGCATGTGGCTTTTGCTGCCCTTTACCCTTAGGCTTGAATTTTGAGAGCATAGCATGCTCGCCAGCCCAGGTTGCCATATTTCTGCGAGTTTGTTCCTCCTGCAACAGAAGTCCTATCAACTCGTGAAAGGAGAGAGAATTGCTGGCCCCCCCTCAATGACAAATTCAGCGAGGTGTGGAAACCGAGACAGGACTCAGAAAGAGAGTTCACAGTGGTGGTGATCATCTCTGAATCCGGAATGACTTCATCAATATTCAGCAATTGTTCCCTGAGGTCCTGAAGCTTTGTGAGGTGAGAATTCATGGAATCTCCCTCCTCCATATGTGTATGGGAAAGTTCTCGCTTCAGAAAGGAAACCCTGGCATCATTTCTTGCTGCAACATACTCTCTAGTATCTCCCAAGCTGCCATAGATGTCTTGCATGACCGAATATGAGGTATAATGAAACTCTTGACAGAAAGAGAAACTACTGAAAGAGCTTGTGCATCTCTAGAGTCCCATCTTTTTTGCTCTGTTGTGGGAGCTCCTAGAGCGGCTTCTCCAACCAGGTGTGCTGTATTTGTACCTCTACCCCTACCTCCAGCTGTAGGAGTGACAGGTGTAGTCGCTGTATCTGGTCTTTCTTCATCTCCATTGACATAATCCCAAAGATGCCTGCCAACCAATGAAACATTCACTAACTAATCTCTCATTCTTTCTACCGATTCACGGACGTAATTCACAGGCGTAGGCATCCCAAATATCCTCCCAGCCTCTCTTGTGGATTACATGCACACATAAGATACGTAAAATTTTTTTTCTTCATGCATATCCACAAGCCCACAACTCCCTAGATGGTTCCCTCCTACCACATGTCATCATTTTAGACCTTTAGCTTGGTACACCATTTACCCCTCTCTTGGGGCACAATTAAAACATTTGCCCCTTGGCATTTTTACACATTTAGGTGCACCTAGGCCTGAGCACTCAGAACCACCTAGTCGATGCCAATACACCCTCACCTAGGACCTTGGCAGTTACTTCCCTTGACCATTTTATTTACGCACATAAAATATTATAAAAGTCGGTCATCTAAGAGAAAATGCCCACTGACCTTTCCGAGTCATGCTATCTCGGCTAGAGCATAACATTCCTTCCCTCTTCAAGCATCAGCGTCCTCAATGATGAAATCTGGGAACACTCTCCGTAACTGGTATACGGATTCCCAGGTAGCTTCCGATAGAGGTAGACCATGCCACGCAACCAACACCGTGGGTATCTTCCAATTGCGCACTTGCATTGTTTCTCGGTCCAGGATTCTTGTTGGTTTGCATCTTGCATTATCCTCTATCTCCTGAAACAAAACAACACCTTCGATTAGTGAGTCACCAGTATGCAAAAATTTCTTTAAACGAGAAACATGAAACACTGGGTGCACCTTACACCCCGGTGGTAATTCTAATCTATAGGCTACCTTGTCTATTCTTTTTAGAATTAACCATGGCCCACAATATCGAGGTGATAACATAGCACACTCTCCTACAGTCAAAGACTTAGAGTGCGAAGGAACTCTGAGAAAAACTTTTTCTCCTTCCTTAAATTCTCTAGTGGATCGGTTTACATCCGCATACGCCTTAGCTCTATCCATAGCTTGGCGGATGTTTGCTCTCGCAAGTGCTAGCATCTCCCGCATCTGAACCACAAAGTTCGCGGCACTAGGCACTTTCTGTTTGACCATCTGTTTCTGGATGATCCCCACTACTCATTCCCAACTCAATCCTTAGTGTCTCAAAAACCGCAGTCCAAAAATGACCAGTAAATTTGACATCTCTGTCTGACACTATGGATTTGGATAATCCATGCAGACGAAATATATGTTTAATAAACAAATCCGCCACTTGTGGGGCACTAATAGATTCTCTAGTTTGAATGAAGTGAGCCATCTTGGTAAGACGATCAACCACCACAAGGATAGAATCATATCCACCTTGTGTCGTAGGCAGCCTTACAATAAAGTCCATGGAAATGCTCTCCCACTTACTTAGTGGTATCTCCAAGGGCTGTAAAAGTCCGGGTGGCTTCACCCACTCTGCCTTACTTACCTGACACGAAAAACAACGTGTCACATATTCATGAATATGCTTTTTCATCTTTGGCCAAAAGAAATCTCGCTTCACGAGATCATATGTCTTCTCGACTCCTGGATGTCCCGCACATGGGCTATCATGGCATTGCCGAATGACTCTCTGCCTGAGATCATTCTGATTAGGTACTACTACCTTGCCATTTCTTTTCAGCATACCATCCCTTATGGCATATCTTGCATAAGTTTGGCCTTTTCTGGATGCCACGTCATCCTTTTTCTCGGGTTTGAACACATGAGCCTTAGGCCATAGGCTATGGACGAACTTATCCACCTTTTGAGTTTCTCTAATCTCGGCCATTAGAGCACTCTCTAACACCGTGAAACTCATGTTATGCATAATGCGTGACAACGCATCAGCAACTTTATTATCCTTCCCTCTTCAGTATCGAATCGTCAAATTAAACTCCTACATGAGTTCTGCCCACCTAGCTTGGTGGCCTCTCAAGTCACACTGTTTACAAAAATGTTTCAGAGTATCATGATCAACATCCACATAAAACTCTGATCCATACAAATAATGTCTCCATGTTTTCAAAGCATGGACAACAGCGTACAACTCTAATTCATGAGTTGGCCAATTTCGTTGAGAGGGAGAAAGCTTCTTGCTTTCAAAGGCTACTAGCCTTCCCTCTTGGAGAAGAATTGCTCCTACCACAATGCCACTTGCATCAGTTTCAAGGAAAAACGGTTTCTAGGGATCAACTATTTTAACACCGGTCTTGTGACCGCAGCTTGTTTTATGGTGTTAAAACTTTCCTGTTGATTCTATCCCCATATAAAAGGTACTTTATCTGAGGTCAAATCAGTCAATGGCGATACTATTTCGGAATATCCTTTGATATGCCTTCGATAAAATTGGACAAATCCCAAGATTGATCGCAAAGCGGTCTAACTCTGAGGCATTGGCCAAGTCAGTATCGCAGGCACTTTCTTTGGATCCATTTCTACCCCCTCTGGAGTAATTATGAATCCTAAATATTCAAGTCTAACCATACACAGTATAGTTTTCTTCTTATTTACATAAAGACTGGCTTTTCTCAAAGTACTGAACACTATTCTTAAGTGTTCGTGATGCTCAGTAATACTTTTACTGAATACCAGAATATCGTCAATAAAGTGTACTACAAACTTTCCGATATACGAACGTAGTAAATCGTTCATAAGCATGACGAATGTAGCTGGAGCATTGGTAAGTCCAAAGGGCATTACTAAAAACTCATAATGTCCAAACCTGCTTCTAAAAGCGGTTTTATGCACATCCTCGGCTCTAATACGGATCTGATGGTAACCACACTTAAGATCTATCTTACTGAAAATTACGGCCCCATGTAATGCATCTAGCAAATCATCGATCCGAGCCATCGGATACCTATGCTTAATAGTGATATTATTCAATGCTCTGTAATCTATACAGAGGCGGAAAGTATCATCTTTCTTCCTCTTTAATATCACTGGGGAAGCAAAAGATGAAAAACTGGGTTGAATCTGCCCAGGCTTGAGGTATTCTTCCAGTTGTCTTCGCACCTCAGCTTCTTCTGTAAAGCTTAATCTATAGGGAGGTCTATTTACAGGTTCTACCCCGGAGATAAGCTCAATTTTATGCTGAACATTCCGCTCTAGAGGTAACCCATAATGTAACTCAGCCCTAAAACAATCAGAGAACTTCTCCGATATCTCTTTAGCCAACTCGGCCATTTCCCCATCTTGGGTAGCCTCAGTAGTAGCTGATGCATCATCAATCGACTCTACCGATGCTATACACAGACACAGAAACTCTTTCGGAGTCTTCCGAATTTCCATGGCTGAAATCAATGGTCCTCAAGGTAAATCCTTTTCACCTCACAAAACATATTCCACCCCGTTCATCTTGAACTGGTAAATATGCTTTTTCCAATCAATGGCTGGATTTTTTCAAAAATGCCAAGCCATACCTAGGGCTATATCTGCGTGAGCTAGCCTGGTCAATTCAAAGTCCAGCTTCTCAACATAGTCCTGTATTCGAAGTTCCAACTGGGTAACCCTCTGGTCCCATACTTCAGTTGAACTTCCATCCGCCATCCTGACCGTATAAGCATAGCCAGACAAACTAGTTTTCAACTTGAGCCTCTTAATAAGCTTCGAGTTAATTACATTGTGTGTTGACGCTGAGTCGAACAACACAATCACATCATGATTGGCTACTTGCCCTTTCATTTTAATCAACTCGGGCTCATCGAAAACTGTATACCCCGTTGCTGCGGGCTTTAAAAGGATGTTATCAGGTGCACCGCTTACTAACTTAGTAACAGACACACTTAACAACACAGGTACTAACCTCTGAGAAGATCCCGCCAATTGCATCTGCATATGTTTCGCATTGGGACTCTCCTGCATTTCCGCGTCGCATTCAGATATTATCATATTGGCCGTGCGACGGACTTTGTTTAGTAGACAATCTTTCCACTGATGTCGCTGAAGGTAGCCAAAGCACAATCCTTCTTTTCTAGCTTTTTCTTTTTGCTCAGGGGTCAACGAGGACTTTGACCAAGCCCGGGCTGCCATTGGAGTTACTTTTCTTTTCACCCCAATGGTGGTACTTGTCTTTGTTTGTCCCTCAACCGGCTTCGCCTACTTGGTTTGGCCACTTGGCTGCGAGACACTTGTCTTTGAAGTCCATTTCCTCTGAAATCCCCCTTTTCTCGGATACTCATGCTGAGTCCCTGCCTGCACAAATCCACTAGGTCTGCCTCTGGTATCCTCATAGTTAAGGGCTACTGCAATAGATTCATCTAATGTAGTCACATATTTAGCCCGAACTTCCATTTTAATCTTGTCGTTCAGTCCATAGATATAGTCTTTTAACTGAACTGACATAGGGAGAGGGTCTGTTATTTTCATAACACATTCCCTGAACTTGTCAGTGTACTCTGCCACCGACAAATTCCTCTGGCGAAGGTTTCTGTAAGCATCCCAAGCTCGGGACTCTTCGTCAGGTGGAAGAAAGTGTTTCTTAAATTCAGCCTTAAACCCTTCCCAGGTGGTAGGGGCAACCTGATCTTTCTGTTGTTTGATCCACCACCTATCCGCTGCCTCAATAGACAGGTGAGTGGTCTCGCGGATTTTCTTTAGATCAAATCTGATTTCACAAATGGCGAAGGCTTCTTCCCACTTGTGTAACCAAACCTCGATCACATTAGAACTGCGCTCGGTCATCCGACCAGCGTACTTCTCCGATCTATAGTTGGCAATATTAGGTACCTTGACCTTCGCACGTTCTGATGAGTGTATACTGGGCTCTGGCTCTGCTGGAGCTTTGCCCCTTTCATTCCTAGATGGTCTAGCCGACAAGGCTTGCACCATCTCTCTAATTTCATTTTGACCAGCGTTCACTTGAAGCTGCTTGTTCATGATCTGTTGTAAACCATCTTCTAGTACAGAAATCCTACCGACAAGAGTAGGTGTTGTGTGATGGGACATTTCTTGCGTAGATCGCGCTCTAGATTCACCAGGATTTACCCTGGAATCCTGTCCCTCTGCCTGCATTCTTTCAAAAGAGAAAATAGTTTTTTTTTTTAAATAATAAATAACTTCTTTCCGTACGTCAAAACCCCAAAATTATATCACACTTCGAACTCCGCTTTTTTTGTACAGGAATAATAGACTCCAACTGAAAAGTTGTATTAAAAAATGATGCTCCTTGGAATAAATCGTCGAAGACGATGCTGAGATCCAAAAATCACCCGTCACCCCTCTTGATACGTAGTGCAATTCTGAAGGGCCAGGTTTTCGCTCTTTCACGCTACCGTCGGTCCTCAGATGAAGTCGTGAGTGGTTCCAGCTGTCGAACCAACGACAACAATAGCGATACCCCTCTCCGAGATAGCGAGAAGCAAGAAAAATGAGGGACGAAGGCGGTGAGCTGTTGCTGCTGCGGGGGCGGGTACTGGAGAGCTCGTCGAACGTAAGAAGACGATCAAAGCGAGCTGCTGCTTGTAGCTACATCGTGACGTGGTGGATGCCTTGTTGCGCAAGGCCCTGTTGAGAGTGCTCTTCACTTTAATCGTTCCCACGTTCAATTGCCCATGGCTATTGCTTTCCAAAATCCTTGCCTCGGAGCTCGGAGTATATGCCGCACAATGAAGCACCCAACTGCTTGGACGACACCAAGCCTTTTCTCGCCTTCCTGCCCTGCTATTCGATCTTTCAACGGGAAATGTGCAGCCCCTGCGATGGAAAGCCCAGATCCAAAAAGGCAACTAGCTATTCGCTTCTCTCTTTCAGAATCAGCCTGCTTCCCTCTTCATTTTCCGTCGTCGTCCTAACACCCTGCGCTCCTGCGACAACTTATAAGTCTGGAGCTGGCTGTATCGTCGTCACATATCCCGCGCCTGCGCTCTGATACCAAATGAAACATTCACTAACTAATCTCTCGTTCTTTCTGCTGATTCACGGACGTAACTCACAGGCATAGGCATCCCAAATATCCTCCTAGCCTCTCTTGTGGATTACATGCACACATAAGATACGTAAATTTTATTTTCTTCATGCCTATCCACAAGCCCACAACTCCCTAGATGGTTCCCTCCTGCCACATGTCATCATTTTAGACCTTTAGCTTGGTACACCATTTACCCCTCTCTTGGGGCACAATTAAAACATTTGCCCCTTAGCATTTTTACACATTTAGGTGCACCTAGGCCTGAGCACTCAGAACCACCTAGTCGATGCCAATACACCCTCACCTAGGACCTTGGCAGTTACTTCCCTTGACCATTTTATTTACGCACATAAAATATTACAAAAGTCGGTCATCTAAGAGAAAATGCCCACCGACCTTTCCGAGGTCATGCTATCTCGGCTAGAGCATAACCACCAAGATATTGTGAACCATGAAACTCCACAAGGAGTAGTTGGTGCCATCCAACTTATCCTCCTGTGTGAGAACCCCGAACACCTCATTTGAGTTGTTCTAAGCCATTTTCACCAGAGAATCTCAAAAATACAGCAGACTGACCAAGTGAAATCCCTTCCTGGGATATAATATGCACAAGTAAAATCTGCAAAGAAAAATCTGCCCACATTGACAAATACTGTCACAGCCTATCAAAGGCTCAGAATGCACTTCAATTATCCTACAAATGCTCTCCAAAACTTCCAAAAAACACTGCAGAATTTGCCAATGTCTGCAATGTCACTCAAAATGAGTCCAAAAATTGCCTGCAACAGTCCCAAAATGCTTGTACACTGCCAAATTGCATCAGAATGCCAAAAGCCCCAATTTCTTCAGGGAAATTGCATCCAAAAGAGGGCAAATTGCTTGAAAGCCCCAAAAATGCAACAAATTGTTGTGTAAAGCAAAAAAACCCCAAGTTTTTGCAAGAAATTGCAACACAGAAAGGGGCAGGTTGCCTGAAAGCCCCAAATGTTACAAAATTTGCAGTGCAAAACCAAAAGCCCCAAATTTTGGGGTGAAATTGAACTAAAATTGAGGCAAATCCACAAATCCACGAAAAGCCCCAAATTTTGCAAATGCCTGATGCACAGAATGTACTCAAAGGCTGGAGCTGCTGCTCCTCCCCGTTCCCCTGCTACTCCCCCTCCCTCAGCCCGTCCCTCTCTCTCTCCCCTCAGCCTGTCCCTCGCCCCCTCCCTGCTGCTCCCCCCCCTCCCCCCCTGCTGCTCCGCCCCCTCCCCCTGCCTGTCCCTCGTTCCCTCCCCCTGCCCTTCCGTCCCCTCTCCCTGCTTCCGCCCCCTCCCCCCTGCTGTTCCGCCCCCTCTCCCTGCCTCCGCCCCCCCCCTGCTGTTCCGCCCCCTCTCCCTGCCTCCGCCCCCTCCCCCCTGCTGTTCCGCCCCTTCCCCCTGTCCCGCCCCCTCCCTTGCTTGCCCTTCGCCTCCCCCCTGCTGTCCCGCCCCCTCCCTGCCTGCTCTCCCGCCCCCTCTCTTCCTCTCAGTCCTCTCCCTACCTCTCAGCCTGCTCCCCCCGCCTCCTCCCTGCTTCTCCGCCCCCTCGCCCCCCCCCCCTCTCCTGCCCTTCCCTTCTCTCCTTCCCCTCTCCTTCCTCTCCTCTCCTTTCCCTCTTAGCCCTCCCCTCCAACGCCCCCTCCCTCCCTCTCAGCTTGCCCCTCTCCCCTCTCAGCCCCAGCCCCTCTCCTCCTTCCCTCCCCTTCCCCCCTGCTTCCTCCTTGCCTCCTTTCCCCCCCTTCTGCCCCCTTTTCTCCCGCAGCTCTTTTGGAACGGAAGGAGCCTTTATTTTGTTAGAGTCGGCCTCCTCAGCGATGGATACCCCGTCAACCAATCCTACTCCACCTCCACCGGCCGCGAAAACTATCACTTTCTCTAAAGACGAGTTGCAGCAGCTCAAGAAGGATGTAGAGATTGAATGCTCTACCACATTGCTAGCACGCATCTTCGGGTCTCACCCCTCCAGATCCCAAGCCAGAGACTGGATGCTTGCGGCTCTCCCCCCAGACCTCACTCCTCGATTGTTAGATGTTCGCCTTCTGGGACGAGGTTTTTTCCAGGTTGTTTTTGACACTCCAGAGGCTGCGAGCACTGTGCTCAAGGCCGAGTTTTTACACCTGGGACACAGGAAGATCTTCTTTGAAGCCTTTCACATTGGTTTCGACCCAGTAGCGGCAGATAAGAAAATCTTCTCGCTCTTCATCAGGTTCCCTGGGCTTCCCCAGGTTTACCATCGACTTCTTTCTGTTATTGGGGAGCATTTTGGCGCAGTTGCTGAGATCCCACCCCTCCTTGGGTTGCCATTGACTGCAGCAGAGGCAACCAAGGCTGATGGGGTTCCTAGAGTTAGGGTCCTTTGCAAGGATCCTAACCTCAAGATGGACCACGTCATAATCCAGCGCCCGGATGGTTCCTTTTTTCGCCAGAGAGTGGAGATTTCAGGCAGGCAGGACCAGTGCAGGATTTGCAGGATCTCGGGACACTTTGCCAGGGATTGCCCCAGGAAGAAGAAAAGGCCTAAGAAGCCCTCTGGTACAGCTACCGCCTCAGGGCATCGACAGGGGGGACAGGGGGGGGGATTAGACCCGGCACTTGCCCCTCGACATCGACAGAGGGGTGGTACAGGTCCAGCTCCTACTCCTCGTTCTTCACGTGGCGGTCCTGCTCAGTCAGGTGGTGGTACAGGTCCAGTACCTATTCCTCGGCCTCGACAGGGGGGTGGTACAGGTCCTTCACCTGCTCCTCGACCCCCACCTCCCTCAGGCACACGCGACGCTTTACAGTGGGTTCCAGTACGTGTGCAGGTCCCTCCTTCAGTTCACGAGGGTACATTAGTAGACTTTGCTTCACCTCGAGCTGTCCCTCCTGTCTCACCTTGCACAGTCCGAGACGCTGAAGCTTCGACCTCCTCCCCAGTTGCAGCTTCTTCCTTAGATCCAGCAGTGCCAGATGCTCCTCTTGAGGACGGAGAGATCTCCGCGGCTGGGCAGACACAGGATAGAGAGCATTCCTCACTCCCTCCCTTGGATAGGGGGAAGGGGATAGCTTACACTCTTGATCCTCTTCCCTCACAAGGGATCCTTCGTACTCCGGTGTCTGGATTGCTCCACAGGAACTCGTTTTCAGCCTTGGCAGAGAGTTCAGATTTCCCAGAGGAGGAGTTTGTGCCCGCTACTTTTGGGGAGCCAGTGGTTGGGTTTCCTATTGACAAGGCTTCTTCTTCAGGTGCCAGGATTCTTTCCCCTATTGATTTTCCACCACTGGGTTCCTTCCCTCCCTCCTCGAGCAGGAGGTCTTCCCCTGTTGAGGGGTTTGTTTCCGCCACTAGGTCGGGTAAGGTGTTCCACTCTACATCCTCCCGTCGATGAGGATTATCAGTTGGAACATACAGGGCCTAGGTGGCGTCCCACATCGCCGCCGTAGACAACTGATCCGAGATCAGCTTCATCCAGGTGTTACTGGGGGTTCCATTGATATATTATTTATTCAAGAACACAAGCTGGATTATAGAGATTGTGCCAAGTCAGGCAAGTTGCTTCCTGGCCATACTTTTTGCTCGCCTGCCTTGGGCACTAGGGGAGGCACTTCTATTTCAGTTTCGCAGTCGGTTCTCCCCTTAGTTATTGGGCACGGAGTCATTATCCCCTCTAGAGCTCAGTGGATTATTCTTTTGATTGGAGGGCGTTAGGTTGGCTTCCTCAACCTATATGCCTCCAACATTAGAGGGGAACGTGTCCTTATGTAGAAGACTTTACTCTCCTAGGCCCCCATTGTGGATTCTTGGGTGATTGGAGGTGACTTTAACATGGTCGAGTTACCTTC
The DNA here is from genome assembly GCF_047967505.1 of Dipteris shenzhenensis. NCBI lineage: Eukaryota > Viridiplantae > Streptophyta > Polypodiopsida > Gleicheniales > Dipteridaceae > Dipteris > Dipteris shenzhenensis. Next base: position 46,768,480 of record NC_141607.1, on the reverse strand, counting down.
AGACAAAAAAGGGGGTAGAGAAGGCGGACTTCACTCTTTGGAGAGAGCAGCTTGGGATGCCTTCCTTTTCCATTTCTGTGGCAGAGATACTTGGTGTGATGATGCCTTTCTTATTCAGCCACAGTCCCTCCTGTTCTCTTGGTCGAACAGGAGGCAACAGATGCCTATTCATGCACGCATTGACAGATTTTATGTAGATGACTGGGCACTAGACAGAGGTGGATCGGTATGCATTGCTGCAGGGGTTTCCACTTCAGACCACTTCCCTGTTGTTCTGGCTATCTCAGAGCCTCACTTGAGAGGCCGATCTGCCAGCATCAGGATTCCAAATGCCTTTTACACAGAGGAGGACCTTACGGAGGCAGCCCTACGGATATGGTTTGTTCATGTCCAGGGTGGGCAGCCACATCCATCACATTTAGCCGCTGCCCTCTCTGGTATTAGCGACTTTTACTGCTCAGTTGCTTCTACCAGGAGACGAGATATTCTCAGACATGAGATTGGTGTTCGCCAGCAGTTGGCAGCTTTGCAGAGGGAAGAGCAGAAACGGCCTTCAGATGCTTGGATTCAGGAGCGCCTTGCTGCAGCGAGGGCTCATCTGCAGTTATTGCTTGATCAGAGTGATCAGAGAGCAGAGTATGTCTTTCATGCACGGGAGTCCTTTTGGATTCAGATGGGTGGTAGAGTCAATAAACACTTTTTCTCTACTCTTGGCCCTAGACATAGTAGAGAGAGTGTATCTCAGCTTATTGACTCACATGGGGTTTTACAGACAGAGCCAGATGACGTCTTACGCATAGCTTCAGATTTCTATGCCACCCTCCTTACTGCTGATCCTGAGACACACGATATAGAGGATGCTAGACAGGCTATTTGGCAAAGTATCCCAGTGTTGGTGAATCCGGATATGCATGTTCTACTTGACGCACCTTTCACCAACACAGAGGTCAAGACTGCACTTTCAGCCCTTCACAAGGGCAAGTGCCCAGGTTTAGATGGCCTCACCCCGTCTTTTTTCATTGCATTTTGGGATATGATTGGAGACTATATTACTTCAGCCATGCAGGCCATTTGGGACTCTGGCGAGATGCCTGAGTCGCTTACAGAGGGCCTCATCCACCTTATCCCAAAAGGAGGTAGCAGAAATTTATTGTCCCAGTGGAGGCCTATCACACTTCTGGGGACTTGTTACAAGATTCTGGCCAAGGCTATCAACCTCCGATTGCAGCCACTTCTCCCTGATCTTATTCATGACACTCAGACAGGATTTGTGCATGGCAGAAGTATTTTTGATAACATTTTTTCTTTCTGGGAAGCTTCAGAGTGGGCCATGCAGAGTGGTCAGAATCTTGCCATTCTACTATTGGATTTTGAAAAAGCTTATGACAGAGTAGATTGGAGTTTTTTGGAGGGCACCCTTCTACGCTTTGGATTCACTGATGTTTGGATCAGAGGTGTTTCCTCTTTGTACAGATCAGCCCATAGCCAGGTACTTATTGGTGGGGTAAGGGGTGAGAGATTTCAGATTTCGAGATCAGTCCGTCAGGGATGCCCCCTTGCTCCTTTCCTTTTTTTATTCGTGGCCGAAGCTATGAGCATCTATGTTAGATCTCAAGCTGACATCTTTGGGCTGAGACTTCCCATCAGAAGAGAAGAGGAGCTGCTTGACAGTGAGTTGGCTGATGACACAGCGATTTATTTGGATGCCTCTCCACAGACGCTGACTTCTTTCAGGACAGCATTGGATTTATTTTGCTTGGCGGCAGGGGCGCAGATAAATTGGCATAAATCCAATGGCTTTTGGATCAGTGATGAGGACACTCCAGTTTGGGGGCTTGACATAGGGTTCACTTGGGTTCAGAGGGGTGTGCCTATCAGGTATTTGGGCTGCCAGGTCGGCTTGGGTATTTCTACCACGCAGCAGTTTGCTCCCGTGTTGGAGAGCATCAGAAGGAAGCTTCTCTTTTGGAGCTCAGCCAAGCTGGATCTTGCCTCTAGAGTTGTGGTGGTCAACCAGGTCCTCCTGGCCACTGCCTGGTTTATTTGTTCATGTTGGTGCCGTTCTAGGGACTGCATCATTCAGCTCAGAAGACCGATCAGGAACTTTCTCTGGAGTGGGCTTGATGGCACAGCAGATGCCTTAGCCAGAGTGGCTTGGGAGACCCTCATCCTCCCTACACAGGATGGGGGTCTCAATATTATTGATCCAGATTTACAGTGCAGAGCTTTGCTTTGCAAGATAGTGGTGCGAGGACTTATGCCAGGACAAGAACCGTGGAAGGACTTTCTTATCAGCAGCATACAGAGGTGCACACCTTCCTCAGGAGGAGACTAGATGAGCAGTGTTAGATGGATCTTCACCACAGCACACCTCAGATCACCTTCATCCCCTCTCATGGTTGCCATTCTGAAAGCTTGGGCTAGTTTCAAAAGCTCTCTTCGGAGGATTCCTCCTTCCTCCCGGGAAGAGATTGATAGGCAGCCCATCATGTGGAACGACAGTATTTTAGATGATCGTGGCAGGCCACTGGGTGCCTCACTCTACATGCAGTGGGCCAGGTGGGAGAGGGGACCTGCTTCTTCTTTGGGATCTTGGAAAGCTTTCCGTAGGCTTCCAGAGGAAACCAAATCAAGGTTGACAGGACATCTCAGAGGGAGTGCAGGGAGGATCTTGCAGATTGAGACAGCCCTTCCAGAGGCTTGGATAGACACAGATGATATGCCTCTCACTTCCTCCACTTGGGCAGGTACTTTCTCGAGAGGCGGGGTTCCACTTCAGGTCTTAGCCTTCCGAGATGCACAGGAGGATGCTTTGGTTTTTAGTGTCCAGGATGGTGGCAGATTGCTCAGATCTACAGAGGGCATCTTGCTTGAGTCTGCTTTTCAGCCTATCAGGGTTGTAGGCCTTTTGATGCAGGGATCAGATTCAGAGTGGTTCTTAGACCCTGACCCCCAGTTACTCTCCACCGGGTCTTGGAGGCTCAGGCTCTATGGAGGAGTTCCCATCAGGTATTTATAGTGGGACCCCGGAGAGTGGGAGTGGATTGACGCGGGGCATCGAGAGAAGACCATCCCCTTCTTTCGTTACACGATCAGTAATGCCAGGAGATTTCAGCTCAGTAGTAGAGGCTGGAGACCCTCCAGAGTTCCTCATTGGGAGACTTTTGGTATTACTGCGGATCAGCAGAGGTACTTCTGGAGGAGGCTCTTCTTTTGGCTTTCTATCCATGGAGGGATTGCAGTGAACCTTTGGAGGTCCAGATTCGGAGCCGACCCTACTTGCCCTCGTTGCCTTTCTGCTTCGGAGTCTATTCAGCATTGCTTATGGGATTGCAGACAGGCGAGATTGATTTGGATGGGGATAGCCAGGATCTTCAGTCACTTTGCCCATTCCCCACTTTTTATGACTTGGGGCTCGGTGGCTTGGCTTTCTCTTACAGGACCTCAGGTTTTCTATGAGGGACTTGACTCCTCTCGGGCCATTTCGGTTCGACGTCATCGGGTTGAGTTCTGCTCGTTGGATGTGGTTCCACACCGTCCTTTTACAGCTGTACATGCCTCTGTGGATACTTCTTGGGAGATTATAGCGAGCATAGCAGCCTGGCATATCTGGAGAGCCAGATGCACAGAGGCTATGGAGGGTACTCAGGTTCATCCCTCGCACACATTGGCTAGTATCTGGACAGACATCGTACACACTCTGATGGCCGTATGGACGGGTATGCAGGGGGGCTCCCGTGCAGCCTCAGCTAGGAGGGCTTCTTTCTTCAGGGAATGGAAGGATTCTCCTTTCTTCTCTGAATCTACTACAGGGTTGAGATGGCACTTTCAGCCTCAGCCTTGGCTTCTTTCCACCTCACTCTGAGGGGTTTTTATTATCCTCATGATTTCATGATGTATTCCGCTTTGAGCTTGCTCTTGCGGGTTTTTGTTCTTACTTAATAGAAGTCTTTTTCATGGAAAAAAAAAAAAAGAATGTACTCAAATCTGTCCAAAAAATCTGCCTAGCCAAACAATGGCTCCCTGCAAAATGCACCTGTGCGCATACGCAAACAAAAGAGCCCCAAAATTGCACTTTGTGTCTGTCACCTGCAAGAGTAACGTGCAAGTAATTTGTACAAATGCCTGTGTACGGATGCATGTGTACGGACGGCTGATTGTACGGGCTGCTGCTGTACTGATGTACGGCTGCTGGTGATGTACGAACGTACGGCTAGCTGACGCGGGACTGTACGACTGGCTAACGCGGGACTGTACGGACAGTCAACGTAAGTACGAACATTCAACGTAGATGTTGTACGGATGGCAGGTACGGATTGCACATGTGGCTGTACGGCGAATGTATGGTCAGCAAACTCGTGGCTGTTCACGGCTGATGCTAGGTCACGTTGTACGGCTGTTCACGGGCGTTGTACGATAGATTTTAGCTGGAGCTTCGTCGCTAGTACGGGCGTACGGCTATATGGCTGTACAGAATCAGTCCGTACAAATTGTACAAACGGGAGCTACGAGCAGGGTGCTTGGAGCAGGAAGAGCTTGCGGGCAAGGAGCAGGGAGCTGGGCAGGAAACTAGAAGCAGGGTCTTGCTGCTATGATACCAATTGTCAGAAAGAGGAGAGTGAGAGAGCAAGAGAGCTGAACATCGATATGCAATAGATGAAGTGAGTAATACAAGAAGAGGGAAAGGTTTTGTCTAAGTGACAAAGCCTTATCCTTCACTAACCGTAGTTAGTGAACTAACTGTGGCTAGGGGAAAAAACCTCTAAAGAGGGAAAAATGCCCCTAACCTACTTATTACATTACATTGGTCACTGCTAGAATATAATAATAATTCTAACACCCGTCGCATAGCACTATCCACCCCATTGAGTTCTTACTCGACCTATCATGATATACACTTCAACCACAACCACTCACCTACTTACTTTGGCCATCTATACATGCTTCTCGCTTATATTGACTTCATACCCCTATTAGAGGATCGTGATGTCTTGGTCACATGCTCACTACACAAGGCTACCCTTCACGCTTTTCCTCACACCACCCGCTCCACCCGCCCACCACCCCCCAGGACCGTACCCTGTAATAGCTGGTACGATGATGAGTGTAAGGCTTTACGCCGTCAGCTCAGATTCAAAACCAAAAACAGTCTTCCGAGCGAACCAGAGACGCTACGCGAGCATCGTCAACTGGTACGTAGAAAGAAACTAGACTTCGTTCGCCGAAACGAGAAGGAACTACTGAACGCTTTGTTTAGTAACAACTCTAAGGACTTTTGACTGAGATTTCTAAAAGGACGGCCCCCCTCACCACTCACTGACACTCAGGTCTGGTATGATTATGCATGCACACTTTATGAAATCCCAAATCAACCAGTCCCCAACCTCTCACATATGCCACGCCCCACACCTTGGACCCTCTTCACTAAAGGGGGGGTAAAGGATGCCTCAATGAAAGTTCATAATGACTGAGCGAATGATCATGAGAGACTATGCACTGAGTTCATGTTGGGTGTTGGAAACAATGGAAGCACAAAGGAGAAAAACGAGATGCTGTAATAGATTGCTGCAAAAACTAAAGTGTGGAGGCTCAAGGAAGAGCCAACATAACAAAACCCTAGGGCTAACTGCCCTAACTCGACTAAGTGTCCTCACTGACCTAGATGGTACATAAACTAACTGTACCAATAGTCCTAACTAATTATAACTAGGCCTACAAGGCTCATACCAAGGTACAAGTAGCATCTATGGATAGCCCATGAGATGGCCTACAAACCCCCCTCCATGGTATGGGCTGAAGTATCCTGGACATGGCTCAAGAAACCTAAATATCTAGTATCATGGTTGCACATGTTCGTCTCGTAGGGATATAGCAACCTATGACTGTACAGAGTACAACATATCAAGTTACAAAAGGTACTAAGTTTAAAGCTTGTGGAAAAGCCTCAAACTTAGGTCGAGGTAGAGCCTTCGTAAAAAAAAATCTGCCAAGTTGTCTTCAATGGGAACATAAGACAACTCAATATCACATGCTGATAATCGCTCTCTGACATAGTGATAGTGAACCTCAATGTGCTTTATGCGAGCATGGAAAACTGGATTCCATGCAACAACTAAAGCACTCTGACTATCAGTGAAGATGACGGTAGGAGCAGTCTGACATGCACAAAGATCTGCAAGTAGCTTCCGAAGCCAAACACGCTCCACTGTAGCTGTAAAAGCCGCTTTGTACTCAACTTCACAACTAGAAGTAGCAACTATACTTTGCTTCTTGCTGAACCAAAAAACACATGAAGTACCAAGCATAAAACAGTTGCCACTATGTGACACACGAGTGTCAGATCAACCAGCCCAATCACTATCAGTGAATCCATGCATGACAAGTGAAGTATCAATCCCATAAAGAAGGCCTAAATGATGAGTGCCTTTAAGATATCTGAAAACACACTCTACGGCATGCCAATGGTGCATAGATGGGCTGTGCATATATCTGCTCAACTATGAGACAACATATTATAGATCAGGTCTCGTATGACATAGGTAAATCAAACAACCAACTGCCTACTGATAGAGAGTGACATCACATGTACCGCTACCATCCTCAGAAGAGAAGTAAAAACCAGTCTCTAATGGTGTGGATACTCGCTTGTAATCCTCAAACTGAAAACGCTGCAAAAGCTGTCCAATGTACTTGGATTGTGACATCAAAATGACCCCCTCACTGCTAGCAAATTGAATGCCCAGATAGTAGTGCAAAAGACCAAGATCAGACATAGCAAATGTCTACTACAAATCAATTCTAAAATCTACAATTTGCTGAGCATGTGTCCCAGTTACAAGCATGTCATCCACATAAAGGACTAAAATCAGCAAATCTGTCCCACGCTTGCGGGATGTAAAGGGTAGCCTCTGTAGGGCTGCTCTAAAAGCCAAGTGTGAACAAATGAGAATGAATTCTCGAATACCAAGCCTAAGGTGCCTGCTTCAATCCATAGAGGGCCTTTTTCAAGCGGCATACCTTGCTTTCAGAACCTTCAACCTCAAAGCCAGGAGGTTGGAAAACATAGACCTCTTCCTGTAAATGCCCATGAAGGAAAGCTGTCTTAATATCAAGCCAGTGTATCTGCCAATGAAAGTGGGCAGCAAAGGCAATAACAATGCGAATGGTAGTGATCCTAGAAGTGGGAGCAAAAGTCTCCTCAAAGTCAATGCCATGCTGTTGAGCATAGCCCTTAGCAACAAGACGGGCTTTGTAACGGTCCATTGAACCATCAGCTTTCCGTTTGATCTTGTAAACCCACTTAGTTCCAATGGCATTCTTGCCATGAGGCAAATCACACAACTCCCAAGTGTCATTCTGATGGATAGAATCCAATTCAGCTTGCATGGCCTTCATCCAACAATCATTCTGAAAGGCATCTTGATGACATAAGGGCTCTTCATTGCATGCTGTAGCAACCAAAGCATAAGCAACAAAACTAGCATGCTCTTTCCGGACAGCTACTCTCGTACGGGCTGGCAGAGGAGTGTCTTGTTTGCTATCTTTTAATGTCTCAAGGAGCCAACGGGGTACCTTTTCAGGCTCCTGAATTACTGCTCTTTCCTGGTCAAGAGCCCTGTGCAAATGATCCTGATCAATGATAGGCATATCAAGCTGAAGTTCTGGCTGCACATGTGGCTGCAAGTGACCAACAGATGGAGGAGGTACAACCTCTGTCAAATATGTCTGGGGCATCAACAATGGGCTGTTTTTGACAGTCCAGCAAAGGCATAGTGGAAGATTCATCAAACACAACATCCCAACTGACAAAACACTTGCCCGTGTGGGGCTGATATAGCTTATAGCTCCTACTCTCTAAACTATACCCAAGAAAAATGCATTTAACAGCATTATCATCCAACTTAGTGCGTCTCTGTGAAGACACATGAGCATAAGCTAAGCATCCAAAAGTCCTCATGTGGGAAATGCGAGACTTACGACCCATCCAAGCCTTATAAGGTGTGATAGTCTGCAATGCCTTTGTAGGACATCTATTCAAGATGTAATTTGCACACATGACCGCATCCAACCACAACTTATTAGGCAAATTTTTGCCTTTCAACATGCATCTGGCCATTTCCATCACTGATCTATTCTTCCGCTCAGCCACGGGATTCTATTGAGGAGTATAAGACACCGTGCATCGATGATTGATGCCACGGGAAGCCAAAAAAGCAGCAAACTCCTTCGATATGTATTCACCCCCCCTGTCTGTATTAATGTGAGCAATGTGCAGCCCACTCTCATTCTCAGCCAAGGCAATAAAGTGCTTAAAGCATAAAGAAACATCATATTTGGATTTCAATGCGAAAATCCAAGTGTACCTGGTGAAATCATCAATAAAAGTAACAAAATAGTAGAATCCCCCAAGAGCTGCAACCCTCATGGATCCACAAACATCACTATGAACTAGATAAAGCTTACGTGAAGCACTAACTCTCCCATCCTTGGGAAACGCAGCACGGTGCATCTTACCAAGCAAGCATGGTTCACAAACATGTTTGGTAGGCATATGCATTTTGGGAAGATCCACAACCATATCTTCCTTATATAACTTCACCAAGGCTCCAAAATTGAGATGTCCAAACCTCTCATGCCACAAATGAGTATCTGCCATGGTAGAATCAATAGCAAAGGCATGTGCATCGGCAAGTGCAGCATCATCATCTGAACATCTGTCATAAGCATCAGGTCTATAAAGACCGCTAGACTGTGTGCCTGTCAAAACCAGGATAAAGGCACATGTAGCATCATACATTGCACACCTCACACCATCAAAAATAACCTGAAAGCCACATGTAGCAATGGCTGAAATAGAAATGAGGTTCTTACGAATGCCTGGAACATAAAGCACATGCTCTAGAGTGACAATACCACCAGAGACAGAAGTAAGAGCAACTTGCCTAATATCTTTCACGGTATATGATGCATTATTGGCACATGTGACACTGCCTCCCTTAGATGTAAGCTCCAATGAGCTAAATAACTTCCTGCAGGAAGTGATGTGCTTGCTAGCACCACTATCAAAGAACCAGGCATCACAAACATCTGAAACTGCCATACAAGCATCATGATCATCAGGATTATACTGACATGTAACCAAGAAAGCCCAATGGTGGTCTTGCGCGAAATTAGCGGACTCATGTCGATCTTCTGCACTAGAAGAATCAAATACTGCAAGATCAAACTCTTTCATTTTCTTTTCAGATGTTATGCACTTCCTGCATTCAGAAATATCATGCCCAGGTTTCCTACAATAATTACATCTCTTCTTCTTTTTGTTATCCCCTGAAAAAGAGGCACCATGTGAATGATCAGCATGGGAATGAGAGGGCTTTCCAACTGAAACCTTGCCTTTACCTTTTTGTTTGTGATGGGCAGCAAATGCTTGATCATGACTTTGCTCCTCCTGAAGAAGAAGAGCAACAAGCTGGTCAAATGAGAAATGATTGGCATCACCCCCTGCAACCAACCTCAATGTAGTAGCAAAGCCTTGATATGAATCAGGCAACCCATCAAGGGTATTAGAAACCAGCTGAGAATCAGGCATAATCTCATCAATGTTGGCCAACTACTCTTTCAAATCCTTCACATTAGTGAGATAGGCATCCATGTTACCACCCTCATCAAGCTTTAAATCTTTCAACTGCCTGCGGAGATAGGCAACCCTCGCCTCATTCCGCACCTGATACAAAGATGCAAGCTGATCCCATGCTTGCTTAGCAGGGATAATAACCCGTTCCACTGAAAGAGCAATCAAGGGACATGTGCAGGAGTCCTAGCTGTAGCATTAGAATCGTCACCTGAAGACCCCATCACATGAAGAAGCAGAGGCTGTAGGTGTAGCACCAGAAGTCACAGTGCGAGTAGGCCTAGCCTCAGACCCTGAAACAATATGCCATAGATTCTTGGCAACCCAAACATGTCCCATCATGTATGACCACATGGGATAATTGGTGCCATCAAGCCTGTCATCGGCCCCAATCATCCCAAAAAGATCATCCTTGTGGCTGGCCATTTATGCAAATGAAGTAGTACCACAACGGAGAAAGGCAAAATTGAAACTCAACTCTCAACTGCAAAGACTAATGATTGCACAAGCCTCAAGGTTTTCACTGCAAACGTGAAATAACCAGTCCCAAACAAAGCCCAAACACCAAGGTAGGCAAAAAGAGTTGTCCCCAAATGCTATAGCGAGCTCCAAACTGCTCCAAAAGCTGGCACACTTCACAAGGCTGCACCAAACTGCTCCAAAATGATGAAAAATGCAGAAATACAGCTTCAAAAAACTGACACACAGTTCAAGGTTAACTGAACTGACTTCAGAGTCTGCTGCAGATTCCGTGCAGGGACGTACACAGGCCGTACAGCAATAAATGCACCTGTCAGAAATCCATACTCCAATAAATGACTTCTGACAAAGTCCGTACAGCAGCTAATGCTGCTGCCGCAGTTTGTACTGTAGCAAATGCAGCTGACACAGTTCCGTATTACAATTAATGACTGTCAGAAATTTTGTACAGCAATAAATGCCTGTCAAAATTCCCGCATTGTACCGTACAGGAGTAAATGCACCACCAGCAGGTCCGTACAGCGCTGTACAGCAGTAAATGCTTGCGTACAACAGTCCATACTGTTTGTACGGACCACACGTGCGAGCTTGGAAGGAGTAAATGCAGCCGTACAGATCTGCGACAGCCTTAAATGCATCCGTACAGGGCCTTACAGTTGTACGGAATCCGTACAACTGTCTTAACTCCACACGTGTGACGCCGTGCAAATACAGAAGAGCTCAGGGCTGGTGCTGCAGGTCCGCAACGCTCCGAAATAGATCTTCCTTCGTAGCAGGCACTCCAAAATGCAAGTTTCCCCCGACGGAAATGCTTGGAGAGGCCACAGATGGTGACAGGTGTATGGAAAACCAGCAAACCAGCAAGAAACAAGCTGCAAAACAGCTCCCAATGGTTCCAGAAGGGCTCCGGGTTGCTGAAAATGGCTAGAGGGTGGATCCCTGACCTGCTCTGATACCACTCTTGGGTGTTGGAAGTAATGGAAGCACAAACGAGATGCTGTAATAGATTGCTGCAAAACCTGAAGTGTGGAGGCTCAAGGGAGAGCCAACATAACAAAACCCTAGGGCTAACTGCCCTAACTCGACTAAGTGTCCTAACTCACCTACATGGTACATAAACTAACTGTACCAATAGACCTAACTGACTATAACTAGGCCTACAAGGCTCATAGCAAGGTATAAGTGGCATCTATGGATAGCCCATGAGATGGCCTACAGTTCATTGCATATGGGATTAACCTCCTAGCCCCGATCTTAGCAAAGCTCTTTAATGAAGCTGTTTGTTTGGGGTTTCCACGCACCTGAACCATTAACACTATTTCACCCATCCACAAGCCAAGGGATCCCATGAGCCCAAAGAATTACAGGACCATTATGATTGGACTTGTCATGTCCAAGATTTATGCATCATTGCTTAATTCCGACGTCAGCAAATTTGCAAAGTGTCAAGGACTTAGAGCAACAAGACAGGCTGGATGCCGGCGTGATCATGGAACCATGGACCACATTCTCATGCTCAGGTGTATCATCAAGGAGACGAGGGCACAAAAGCAGAGGGTTAACTGTTGCTTTGTGGGTTTCCACAAGGCATTTGACACAGTTCTGAGAGCCCGCCTCATACAACGCCTACAGGATTTGGATTACGACCAGGAGATCATTTGGGCTGTCATGGGACTCTATGAGCGAGTTTCAGGCAGAGTCCGAGCAGGATCTGGGTGGACTGACGAGATCATGAGCACTATCGGGGTCAAACAAGGGTGCCCATTATCACCTACCTTGTTTGGCCTCTACATTGACGAGCTTGAGACAGTGATGCAGAGGCATGGGGGGTAGGTTGCTCTCTTGCAAGCACGCTGATCCGGATATTGCTTTACGTAGATGACGTGGCAGAGACACCTTGACGCACTACAGTTATTTTGTGAGTCTCGTGATTTGAAGGTCAACCTGGGTAAAATCAAGGTTATGCTCTTCAATACATCTCGAGCCATTATGCGCCAAGAGCAGTTCGCATTTGATGGGTCCCCTGTTGAGATAGTTTCATCATACACTTATATTGGGGTTGTCTTCTCCGGACCCATCTTCACTATGAGACCCGCAATGCAAGCACGCTTGGGCAGAGGATATGCTTCATTGGCCAAACTAGAGAGGCAATGCTTCCACTCGCACTTTCAGGATCCACGGACCAAGGGGCTGCTTTTTGACTCCTTGGTTCACCCAACAGGGATGTATGGCAACCCCTGTTGGGAGCTAGACTTATCGGATACAGAGTGGGCTCGTGTGGACTGGCTACAGGTTCTCATGTTATCACGGACGATTCGCGGTAAGCCATCCGTTCCTTACCAGATCATTTAGGCTGAGTTTGGGTCATCCCCATTACAACTAGATGTTGCATTTCAAGTCATCGCGTATTTGTACGGAGTCAGGGAGTACGGGGATTACACCTCTAGGCGCAGCAGGCTACCATGGCTAGCATTGTCCTCTTCTATGGCACTTTTAGCAAGAGGGGACCAGAGATGCTGGTATGCACGCACACAGAGATGGTTTGAGCGACTGGGGCTCCACATGGATAGACTCCCTCCCTTCCAATACAGCATGGACGCTCGTTTTCTCCCCTCCTATCACACGAGGTCAACCAAGTTATCCGTGAGGATCTCTTACAGCTACACATATTTCGAACCTGGTTAGGAGCGAACTCCTAGTGAAGCTTAGCTTCTATAGAGATCACTCCTTACATATCACAGAGGAGGGTTTCATTGACCCCCCAGGATACACACAGATCTACTCACCCCACTCACTGAGGATCTCTATTGGGAAGTTCCGGGTCCCTTCACATAGACTTCGTATCGAGAGCGGCAGAGCAGAGCGCCTACCCAAGGAGAGGCGCATATGCACATTATGTGACATGCAGGAGGTCGAGACAGAGGAGCACCTCATCTTCAGGTGTCCTATTTACTATGAGATCCGAGGGTGTTTCTACTGCCTCTTCAGAGATAGCTATGGAGTTTTGGCCCGATTCCTCTCCTACCCAGACTAGAGATGTTTGGCAGGCTTCATTAATGAGGTACTCAGACACCGTGAGAGGATACACGGAGACAGGAGCATACTTTTTCCTTGGCTGATCCCTCTCAGAGCTCTATCACAGAGTTTTTTCAGCCAAATCACATGGACCCCCACTAGATGAGGCCTCGACATGACCGTGACCCAGAGCCAGTGACCCGACAGCTCAAATAGAGGGTTGACACAGAGCCCGCATGGAGCCTGACCGACAGGGGTTACTGTAGCCCTTATTAGGCACAAAGCTATGACCAAGAGACGTGCCAGGGCCGCACACGTGAGTGGCCGACAGCACTCTATCACCGATTTCATGCCTCCATTGCCTCATCCACCCTGATGTCCTAATGATGATGATGATGGGATTGATATATAGTCGATCACCGACATGACTGTTGTACTTAGTACTTAGTACTACCATTCCGCATTTTTTGCATTTTGCATTGGTGTGGATGCTCGTTTAGTAGCTCCACCACACCTCGTTTGTACCAGGTTTTTCATAGTCTCATAGACCCATCGGTCTTCCGAAGACTTTAATAAACTTTGTTTCTTTCTTTCTTGCTTGTCTTCTTGCCATCACACGTACTCTCTGATGCTCTTGCTGCAAGAGCGTGAGATCATCATCCAAAAATGTCCTAGTATCCTTCAGTATTGCGCTCATACTTATAAGGGTGGACCTATCAGTAGCTATCCAGAATCTCAATACTAATGGCCTGATCGGTGCATCCCCCTTGCCCATTCTCCAAGCTACATCACAAGTAGACACCCATCTTGGGGAACAATGCTTCGACATCTGCTATATGTTGGAATCAAAAGCTGACTATGGAGGATAGAAGATCTCCATAGCTAGCAGAGAACAATAATGAATAAGAGAGACATGGAGTACAAGCTTGCAAGTCACGACAGAGGCAAATGAGGATTTAGATTGATAATTAAGCAAGTACATGGTACCTCCTTTGATAGGCAAGAGTTGCCTTATCTTCAACCACTCAAACACCTCATGGATGAGGTCACATAAAAATGATATCAAATCTACCCCTTCACACTCAAAGGATAATCCCACACACAAGGGACACATGCACACCCATACACTCTAGGCCTAGTGTTCCCACACCTTAGCTACAAAATAACCTAACAAACCCCCCTTCGGAGCAAAGGTGGTGAGAAATGACTCGAATCTAGATATATCCTTCATACTCTTGATCAAGACTGGCGTCGTGGCTAACTAGAACTGAGTGCCAAACTCTGCTCACTCCGTACTGTGCCTTCATGCTATCAAGATCATTTCCTTTGATTTCGAGCACAGTGGCCTGCTAAATGGTCTGGATGGAACCTTTCCGACTAAAAGCATCTGCAACGGGGTTGTTTTTGCCAAGAACGTACTCGATCATTCCCCCAAACTGCTGGAATATCTGACTCCACCGCTGCTGTCGATCACTTCATTGCGTACTAGGCATTGTCTGAAGCCACTTAAGGGCTTGGTGATCTATCTTCACCGTGAAGGTCCGTCCGTATAGGAAAGGCTTCCAATGTTTTAATGCCTGGATGACACCGAGGAGCTCTCTATCATACACTCAATAGTTCTTTTCGGCATCGTTAAGCTTTCTGCTGTAGTATGCCATGGGCCTATCTTCTTGCTGTAAAACTGTCCCTATGGCGACATTGCTAGCATCTGTGATTACCAGAAATGGATCATCCCAAGAGGCGATCTTCATAACTGGTGCTGTCGTGGCCAACCGTTGCAAGTCGTGGAAGGCCTGCAAAGCTTTGCCTATGACTTGAACTTTTTGTCTGCGTGTCTTACCCCCTTGAGTAAATCTGTAAGAGGGGCTGCGTATGTTGAGAAACCCTCCATGTGCAAGCTATATGCTTGACACAAACCCACAAAGGTCGGATCTCCTGGGCCGTCGTGGAGACAGCCCAACTTGTGATAGCTTGGATCTTCTCAAGGTCCAATCAAATCCCTTGGGCACTAATGATGTAGCCCAAATACTGAATTTCCAGCAATCCGAATTCACTTTTCTTTGCGTTGAGATATAGCTGGTTATCACGTAATAACTGTAGGGCACATCGCACATCCTTAATATGCTGCTTGACTGTCGCGGAAATGATAAGGATATCATCGAGAAAGATGAACAGGCACTTCCCAATATACTCTGCGAATACCCGCGACATCATCTTGTTGAATGTTGGTGGTGCATTCTTCAGACCAAAGGGCATGACGACGAACTCGTAATGAGCTCGCTCACTTCGGAAAGCTGTCTTTGGGATGTCAGCTTTAAAAATCCGGACTTGATGGTAGCCACTCTTGAGATCAATCTTTGAAAAAAATCTTGCACCATTGAGTCTTTCCAAGATGTACTCGATGCGGGGCATAGGAAACTTGTTGCTTACCGTAAGCTTGTCGAGTGCTCTGTAGACAACGCATAGTCGTGCGGACTTATCCTTCTTTGCCACAAATAGAATGGGTGCAGCAAAAGGCGAAGAAGAAGGTCTAATAAACCCAGCGCGCACTAACTGAGACAATTGCTGCTCTAACTCCCCCTCCATAGACTTTGAAAGTCGATAAGGGAACTTACTTGGAGGTGTCGAGTCCGGAAGTAGGTCGATGCGATGGTCCCAAAGCATGATGTCTTTGAACTCTTGGAGTAGATCCATCATTGCTTGCCCCATCGGAGGAGCGGCTTGAACTACAGTGATCTGGCACTAGACATAGACAAGTGCACACATGGCACCCTTACGGGTGGCGCGACCTGCTTGAATATGAGAGATTAATGGAATCTATGGTATGCTCCGATCACCGCGTATCACAGCGGGCTCAGGTAAACCTTCCACAATCATGAAGGTGTCTTGCCGCCAATCAAGTGTCGGAACATGCTCACAGAACCACTGAATCCCGAGGATCATGTCGCACCCCATCAAAGGAGTCAATATAAAATCCCGTGTAAACATGGCCTTCTGAACTAAAAAAGTAAACTGCATGGCCTGATGCGTGATGTGTGTGCGCAAGCCGAGCGTGAACCCGTCCACTACAAGCTCGTGAGGCACCAAGTTGCACCCCACTGTCTTGGCAAGCTGAGGGGAGATGGTATCTTCTGAACTCCCCATATCGAACAGAACAATAAACTGATGCCCGTTAGCTGTGCCGTACGCTCAAATGAGCGCCTTCTTTTGATCTGAGAAGTCGCCCTCCTTCTTACCTTGAAAGACCACTATGGGAACGGCGTTCAAAGCAGGGAAGACAGCATTCGTAGCTGAGGATGGCGGGACTGGAAGAGCCAATACATTGGCGACGGACGAAGTAAGTGCTTTCGCAGCCTTTTCGGCAAGCCACTTCAGACAATCCTTCTTGCCATGCCCGATGGCAATGAAAGCAGTGATGTTCTTGGTGGTACCGCTTCTGCTCGTCGGGCTATAGATAGCCACCCGTAATGCCCGCTTTAGCCTTCTCATCCGGAGTCATCTTTGGCTTGGACGACTTCTTTTGACCAGAAGCCTGGCCGTCTTTCTTTTGGAACTAGTTGTCCTTCTTCTGATCGTTACCCGCTGTGTTGTTTGACTGCTGTGGGGCTTTGGAATCTTTTTGGACCTGCTTGGGCTTTCCCCCATTCAACATCATCTCCTAATTCTGTGCGGGAGTCAGCACCCGCTCGTAATCCAACGGGTCGAAGTTCCGAGTACTAAAACGTATGTTCGTGTCCAATCCTCGAATGAATTGCTTCATCTTGGCGCTCTCCGTCACACCCAACTGTTGTGCCAATGTGATGACCTTGTTACTGTATGTCAACACAGGCAAACCATTCTAGGAGAGACAAGCGAACTCATCCTCCACGTTAAGTAGATATTGGGATGGGAGAAAACGGGCTTTGAGCTCGGCCACAAACATTGCCCAAATGAAATTCGTCTTAAACGTGTTTGGGTTAGTATGCTTACTAGCCCAATGCTGCCACCAAGTCACCGCCTCACCTGTAAGATGAGGGGCTGCAAGGTGGACTTTATCTTGCTCATCTTGAATCCGTGCTAACGAAAAATGAGCCACAAACTGATGAATAAATTGTAAAATTGCTGAATGGACACACTTACCATCATACTGAACAAAATTTGGAGTGGACCGAGTAAGTAGTGTTACCTTTGTCGATGGTGAAGCTGTGGCGGAGACGGCTGCTGCGCTCAAACTTGCTTGCATAGCAGCTAACATTTGTTTGTGTTGGAGAAGCATCGCCTCTCGATCTAGCTTTTGTTGCCTCTCTGCCTGGGCGAGCTCTGCACGTCGCAGTGCCTCCTCATTTTTGCGTTCCTCATGCATCATCAAGAGCAGTTTTTCAAAATCGGTGGTTCCTCTTTCTTCCAGCGGCTTTTCTGCTTCTTTTTCCTCCAGACATTGTTTTGTCTGGTCCCAGCTAGGATGAATGTTCTTCGAGTTGCTGCAGCAGGATCCGATTATGCTCTAGAAGGTTCGCCATCACTTCTTGAGCATTTGGCGGAAGTGTATCTTGTTGGTAGTCTTTAAAGTTTTCGCGGTTGAAATATTTTCCTAACCCTTCCATGGCACTTGATTGTGTGTCCTTTTCGGATCTCAACACAACCATACACTCGCGGTAGTCAAGCTGGATACAGACCGAAGCTCTGATACCAATGTAACATGCAATGGTTATCTGATCGTGTAATTCACAGCAAGACCTTCTTTAAACCTTTAGCGAGAAATGAGCGTTGTTTACCATAGAGAGAGAAAGGAGATGAGGGTAGAGAGAGAGTAGAGTCAACAACCAATTGGGTCCCTGTACCCACTGAGGTCCCCCTCCCCCAATCAGGGGAGAATTTGCTTTATACTTGGAGAACTGAGAAATACAAAGAACACTCTTCAAGAGAGCACGGATCACGCTTCTGAAGGGCTCAGTGTGCACACATATAGCAGACCCAAAGACCTGAGAGGCAACGTCGACCAATACCGAGACCTTGATGCTGTCCACACTGACGATGTAGGACGCTTCTGCAAGGCAAGGAAGAGGCTTGTGCTGTCTACCGGAATGCAGGGTTACTGCGTGAGTGAGAAAGTGAAAACTAGAAGTGATAGATCCTATGAGAGAACTGAGAGATGACTGAAATATAGAGCTGAGAGTGAGCTGTGTAAACTGTAAAAGAGAGCTGAGAAAGATGAGGAAACAGTGTCCAAACCTCGCTCCGTTTGCTGGTCCAAACCTCCGACTGTTGTGCTGCGTGGTCACCTTCAGATCAGGCTGAACTGATGGCCAAGGGACTGAGGCTAGAGCAGGGCCAGATCTGAGGATCTCAGGGGCTGCACAGGAGGCTGAAGTGGAGCTGTAGGGGGACTGAAGGCAGGAGCAAACTGAATGAGAAAACAGGGCAGCCAAGGGGCCCTTTTATAGGGCTGTCTTCATCAGACTCCTCATCACTATCTCGGTGCTTCTTCTTTGAAGACTGTTTTTTCGATTTATCCTTGTTTAAGGTAGTTTTACCCCAAGCACTTATACATCTGAACTCAAACAAACTCTACTCCACATATAGCTATGCGTAGAATCGAAAACACATCGAATGAAAGTCGAAATGTAACGTCAATCCATTACATCGAAGAAACACAGTATATAATGCAAAAAGTGTCTTCTTTCATTCATTACTATCATATCTAGGTATTACATCAATATGAAATTGGACAAAGTATAGCAATACTGCAAGTCTGATATCATTTTGATAGGTATGTAACTATAGATATCCCGAGTCGTCCATGCAATAGTTACATGCATGTATAACCGTACAACTACTTCACTATGCCGCCTAAGGCAACTACTGTGACACTATTAGACCTCGGCAGGATACATGATCTCATTATTTATAATGGTCTTGACAGATGGCCTGCATCAGGTTGTTTCACGTGCTTCCCACATGGGGGAGGCTGCAGTGTTGTGGACTACATCATGGGATCCCCTGCCTTCACATCTCGCATCACTGACTTTACTGTAGCATCTCTCCCTCCAGGGGCTGATCACACCTATCTTTTCTTTAGCATTGCTACTCCCCGTCACGCAGCACTCTCCACCCCCCTTAGCTCTTACTCCACCTATCATGATATACGCTTTGATCGCGATCACTCACCTACTTACTCTAGCCGTCTATACTTACTTCTCGCCTACATTGACTTTATACCCCTTTTAGAGGACCGTGCTGTCCTAGTCACCCGCTCACTAGACGAGGCTACTCTCCACGCTTTTTCCCACACCACCCACCCCCCACCCCGTGGGACCGTACACTGTAATAGCTGGTACGATGATGAGTGTAAGGCTTTACGCCATCAGCTCAGATTCGAAACCAAAAACAGTCTTCTGAGTGAACCAGAGACACTACGCGAGTACCATCGACTGGTACGCAGAAAGAAACTAGACTTTTTTCGCCAGAATGAGGAGGAGCTACTGAACATCCTGTTCAGTAACAACTCTAAGGACTTTTGGCCGAGATTTCTAGAGAGTCGGTCCCCCTCACCACTCACTGACACTCAGGTGTGGTTTGACTGTGTACACACTGTGTACACACACTCTATGATATCCCAAATCAGCCAATCCCTAACCTCTCACATATGAAACACCCCACTTCCTGCACCCTCTTCACTAGGAGGGGGCTAAAGGATGCCGTAATGAAACTTCATAATGGTCGAGCGAAGGATCATGAGGGACTATGCTTTGAGTTCATTGCATATGGGATTAACCTCCTAGCCCCAGTCTTAGCAAAGCTATTTAATGAAGCTGTTTGTTTGAGGTTTCCATGCACCTGGACCATCAACACTATCTCACCCATTCACAAGGCAGGGTATCCCTTGAGCCCGGAGAACTACAGGACCATTATGATTGGATATGTCATGTCCAAGACTTATGCATCAGTGCTAGATTCTGAGGTCAGCAGATTTGCAAAGTGTCAAGAACTTAGAGCAACGGGACAGGCCAAATTCAGACGTGATCATGGGACCATGGACCACATTCTCATGCTCAGATGTATCATCGAGGAGGCGCGGGCACGGAAGCAGAGAGTTTACTGTTGCTTTGTGGATTTTCGCAAGACATTTGACACGGTTCCGAGAGCCCACCTCATACAGCGCCTGCAGGATTTTGGTTACGACCAGGAGATCATTTGGGCTGTCATGGCACTCTATGAGCGAGTTTCACGCAGAGTCCGGGCAAGATCTAGGTGGACTGATGAGATCATGACCACTATCAGGGTCAAACAAGGGTGCCCATTATCACCTACCTTGTTTGGCCTCTACATTGACGAGGTTGAGACAGTGATGCAGACACAAGGGGGGTAGGTTGCTCTCTTGCGGGCACGTTGATCCGGATATTGCTTTACGCAGATGACGTGGCTCTCTTGTCTTCCTCGACAGAGGAGCTCTAGAGACACCATGACACACTACAGTCCTTTTGTGAGTCTCATGATTTGAAGGTCAACCTCGGTAAAACCAAGCTTATGCTCTTCAATACATCTCGAGCCGTTATGCGCCAGGTGCAGTTCGCATTTGATGGGTCACTTGTTGAGGTAGTTGCATCATACACTTATTTTGGGGTCGTCTTTTCCGGACCCAGCTTCACTATGAGACCTGCGATGGAGGCACGCTTGGACAGAGGATATGCTTCATTAGCTGGACTAGAGAGGTAGTGCTTTCTGTTGCATTACAGCTCAAGCTCAGGTTTTACCTGTTTCTACCATTGTTTGTCCTCCCAGATTTATCAATGCCATTTGACAAAAGAGCCTTCATCACTTCAATGAAACCATTACGTGCAGCCAGGTCTAGTGGTCGTTCTCCTTTGTAATCGCTTTCATTGATATCCACTCCCCTGTAAAAATCAAATCCAACATAAGGAAAATACCCATGTGCATAATAAAGATAATTGAATATTGCCTTGTATTTTGATCAAGTAATCTGTAACTCGATTGCTTTTGAGAAAGTACAAGAACTTAGCATTGTATGGAGGCTGAAACACACCCTAAGATCAAGATATTGACGATAGAATCATGGCCCCCTGCAGCAGCATAGTGAAGGGGAGTAAAGCCATTCGTTTTGTGGGCTGAAACAAAGGCCCCATTCTCCAAAAGTAGCTTCACACATTCTTCGTTGCCATGAGCACATGCCTATCAAGAAGCAACACAATTTAGCATACACCACATATGCACACATTTGAAAGTCAAGCAGGCACTTAAGATGTGAACACTCAAATGGGAAATCAATATCTGAAATAGGATTCCCCCAATTTTCTGGAAAAGAAATAAAATTTCTGATAACCTCATGCAAAGGAGTTTTTGCCTTCCTGTCCCTTAGATTTGGGCTTACACCAGCCTGCCCTGCATCATGACTAAACTTAGCAGAGCTTTGACGTCAAAAGCATGACTGTCTCATCATATAAAAGCCGCTTCACAAGACAAAGGAATGCTAAAACAGACTGGCCAATTGCTTCGATAAACCCTAACCTGCAAAAGAGATCTAACCTCCTCCAAGTTTCCATCTCTTGCAGCCCTGCATATCAACCAAGCCAGTTACAAGGAAGGTTATGGAGGAGTACAACTCTCTGAACCATCTTGTTTCCAAGCTGGTATAAAGAAGCCATGGTCACACCATGACACACAAACATGTTAAGAGTATAGCTGAAATGTGAACCCTTATGTACAAGAACAATGCACTGTCTGCACGGACCAGTTGTGCAATAAGGCGCTTATTTTAAAACTTTATAAGCTAACCTTTTATACACAGACACAGACGTATATATAGCACTTGAACTAAAATGTTGAAGAGTGATGCTTCAAACCAACAAGGCAAGAGCTTTGTCTGTGTCACATTCAGACACCCTTATTTCTCCTTGACAAGAGAGTGTTTGTAGACTAGGAAAGATTATCCGGCCTCCGCACGAGCTGGCCAAACACTTCAAGATGGTACTGGTTATGTACATTGAGACACACAAACTGTTGGAGTAGGACTGGTCACCTCCCCATCTGTAAGCCCCCAAAAGAGGAGAGCATTTGGGGGGTGCGGGGAACCATAGGGCAAAACAACAAATCATGGGTGGGCAGCACAAAGATGTAACGAATTGAGAGTAGCTATGGAGGGTGAAGATGGATCAACATCATGAAGAGAAGAGATACAATGAAGCGTAATTTTATACATGATAGAAAGAGCCTGAAGTAGGCAAAGATACAAACCATTCAATATCATTGATGAGCTCATAGTTGAGCATCTAGATCCATAAATCACTCCTAGATTATCTCCATCATACCTACCAAATGAGTCGAGCTCAATCCACTCCAAACACACATCTAACAGTGCTTATGGGCACCTAACTGTGCCTCTAGCACACACACATAGAACCCAAGGTGTGCCTGAGGCATACACCTCGAGATATCCCCATCAAACCCCCCCTCAAGGGAATGCCTTAGGCTATGTCAAGGATACATCTTAGTCTCATAGTTTCTCATGCCATCTCATGGTGGTCAAGGATAAATCTATGGCTAGGATCTCATGCTAGCAAGGTTTCCCAAGGGTGTGAAGTAAACAAAGGGATACATAAGACCTTCCAATGGTTATCTCCGCTGCATGTACATGCACACAATGTCTGCAGGAGGTACCATGGAGCAAAAAAACACATACACATGGCCTACATCATATGGTGACCAGAGGTATTTACAAAGAACACAATAGTTTATTCCATTCATTTTGGAGGACTATCCAGGCAGAGTACCTTGACTCAACATAAAAGAGAGATCTGGAGCATATATGGAGATGGTTCAAAAAGCATAATCTTCATAGGAGGCCTCATCTTGTGGAGACACATCAACTGAAAGTAAATTGACAGTTTTTGGTTTTGTAGTTGCTTCCTTTTTGGCCTTACAAAACTTTTCATGGTGATTGTTTTTGCCACAATATTTGCAAGGATTGATCTTGAAGCAATCTTTTGAGAGGTGATAAGTCTTCCCACACAGGTACGTCCACAAAAGGACTTTAAGAATTGCAAAAGGGCCAAGTCTGCAGCATTGAACAAGTTAGCCATACTCCGCAAAATTGAGAGCCAAGAATGGCATGAAAGATATTCCCACAATCACTAAACTAGTAACAAATCAAGCTCCTTCAATCGCTGGAATAGATAGGCTTTATACTTTTGGGAAGACTCCAAAAATACACAGAAGTGCCATAGAGTTTTCCAATCGATCATGCAGCATGAGTGAGCAGCTTTGAGTCTGCTTCTTAAGATCACACTTTTGCGATTAAATGAAGCAATCAACTTCAGAACTTCCTTGTTATCAGGTCTCGTGGAATGAAGGAAGGATGCCAAACCTCAGATTCACAAAAGTAGTCGCATGTGAAACATATGTGGTTGCTCAGAAAGAGCCGAAAACGAACTGCAGCAGCTGGTTGCTGAAAGCTAGATGACAAGCCGCTTAGGACCACAGAAGCAGCATAGAATGTGGACAGATCAATGTACGATATCAGCACAAAAGTTTGAAGCAGGCCCAAATAGTCCGCATCACGAGCACTTTGGAACTAAGGGAGAGGTTGCATTGATTCGAGAGAGGACGCGAAAGGGTGAAAAACTGTCATAAGCTAGAAATGCTTGTAGATAGCAGACGTCACTCAGCATAATCAACCTTGCAAAAATCTGTCGACATACTCCAGAGTACAGACGCATGAAAAATCCTGAGGCTACATCTAGTATCCTTCCCGCAAGTAAGCTGATTGGACAGCTTTGTATGAAGGCGTGAGCAAGAGTACACGTTGAACAAGGATTGACTGTGGCGCTCTTGACGAATGATATGAAAGAGTAGATCAATCCTTTGCCGCAAGAAAGAACATGAAAGGAAAGAGCTACAGCCAAATCCACAAACCCGCTAGGCTCTGATACCAAATGTAACGAATTGAGAGTAGCTATGGAGGGTGAAGATGGATCAACATCATGAAGAGAAGAGATACAATGAAGCGTAATTTTATTCATGATAGAAAGAGCCTTAAGTAGGCAAAGATAGAAACCATTCAACATCATTGATGAGCTCATAGTTGAGCATCTAGATCCATAAATCACTCCTAGATTATCTCCATCATACCTACCAAATGAGTCGAGCTCAATCCACTCCAAACACACATCTAACAGTGCTTATGGGCACCTAGCTGTGCCTCTAGCACACACACATAGAACCCAAGGTGTGCCTGAGGCATACACCTTGAGATATCCCATCAAAAGAGTGGAGTACTTGGCAGTTGGAAGCCACCATGGAGGACAGCAGAGGTATGGCAATGCCACGTGGCTGTCCACAATTGGAGAGGGCAGAACTGTGCAGGGAATCCAGCAAGAAACAGAGCGTCCACAAGGCAGATGATGTCATTGTTGGAATAGAATTGGTCACCTCCCCACGTGAGTCCCCCAAATGAGGTGTGCAACGGATGAGGGGTGAACCATAGGACAAAGGGAAAGAGAGAGAGGGGGCTGCCAAATGGGCAGCACCTCACAACAAAGGGAAAGCGGGTGACATCAGCAGAGGTACGAAGAGGCCATGCAAGCTGTACGGATGCTGCAGGGTGGAATAAACTGCTGCAGATCAGGGCTGAGGTGGCGCAATGGTACGGACAGATGGAGAGAGCCCTACAGCAAAAATTTTGGGACCCTATGGACAGGTTTGGGGGCAAGAAACTGGGCTGGACTAGCCTGGGCCATCTTTGGACGGGGAACGGGGTATCCTAACGGGATGACTCCCTCCCCCCGTGCCAATACACCCTTAAAACCCTTAAACCATGGAGAAAAAAGACCCCCCCCCGTTCTCCCCAACAGAAAGTCGGATCAGAACAAGATTTTTAAAGGGTGATCCACCCATCAAGTACCCCCTATAATGGTATCTAGAGCTCCAATCCACTTAAAATAAGTAGCCCAAACGGAGCGCACCAGTTTACAGCAGAAATACAAGAAGAAAAGCTTAAAAGAGAAGGAAGGAAGAAGAGGTCATTTAGTGTTTTCTCGACACAAACGAAGCAGGAGTCGGATAAGTACTACCAACTCTACAACACTTGACTTTTGCTGTAAAATAAACCTCTTTTCTGAAATTACAGCAAGTCATTTTTTCTCTTGTAGAAAGAATGGAAGGGGAAGGGATATTTAATAATGAACTTGACCTTTTTCCTCCACTACCAGAAGGAGATAGGGAGAGAATACCATCACCTCCTCCTGAAGAGGATGATGTAGATGAGAGTTTTACACATATTGAGTATGATAATCCACGTATAGAATTACCTTCATCTCTCCTTCAAGAATCTCTTGATAGGCAGTTTTCCTTCAAAAATGAAGGGAGAAACGAGTTCATCCAAGACCAAGGCGTTGAGTTTACGCCTTTAACTCAAAATCCCATACACATGGATTGTATCCAAGTGCAAGAGGGAGAGAGGAGTCTCCCGTTGATAAGCTGGTTTCTCAGCTTAGCCATATGATTGAACAGTCCATTATGACAAAATTTGGGACTAAGAGAGTGCTGAATTTTGGGGATGAATACTTAGGTACCCCCTCGAAGAGAGCCAAATTTCAACCTCGAGAGAGAATAGAGTTCCCAAAGTATGATGGAGCAAGAGAGGCGGATAAAATCCTCAATTGGATTCGCCATTTTGAGCTAAATTTTGCCCATCAAGATAAGACCGACCACGAGAAGCTTGCTCTTGCCACACTACATGTACAGAAGGATGCTTTGATGTGGTGGTCTTTATCACAAACGGGAAAGAGCCTATTCTTCAATGGTCCAAATTTGTAGAGCAGCTTAAGGCCACTTTCATGCCTCCGAGGCATGAAGAAGAATTGACCTTCCGCTGGGAAAGGTTGAGGCAATTCGAAAACGAAAGTAACGCTGAATTTACAGCTAGGTTCTGGAAACTCTCTTTAGAGTTACCTAAGAAGAGTGAGGATGATAAAAGGAAGAAGCATTTAGCAGCCCTAACCCCGAAAGTGAGGTATGAGGTTGAGATGTTCAACCCGACCACCTTGAAAGACACCACTAAATTGGCTAGATTGCTGAGAGGAAATTGAATCCTCGTAAACTCCTTAACAAAGGAAAGGAGAAAGCCATTGTACAAAATGTTAACAGCCAATCACGTCCTGGATGGATACCATTTCCTTCCATGACTGATGATGAGAAGAAAAAGCTAATTAAGGAGGGTAAATGTTTCGGATGTAAGAAACATAAGCCAAGGCATCCATGGCATAAATGTCCTACTCTATTAGCCAAAATTGCCAAAACCAATTCTGTAAAAGGGAAAAGCAAAGCATCCAAGCAGGAGGGTGAGGCTTCTACCTCCTCATCCCAAGACTCTACGGTGAACATAGAACCAAGAGTAAATGCTATCCATTCAGCCAACACTGGTGTATGGATGTGTGAATTGAAAAGAGAGTAGACATATTCATTGTGGAGTATAGACGGAGAAAAATCCATGTAGAGCGTCTGATAGGATGAATAGGACTGAAATAGAAGAGTTGGAAAAAGAGATTGAAGGTCTATAGTTTCTATAGATTAAGTAGTTCTCCATCAAAAAATCATTTATAGCCAAGGTCACCTAGTTCAATAACACATTTGGGTGAGAGAACCTTTTTGAATACTGACCAGTGTGTTGAGAATATGTTTCAGCTTATTGAGCAGGTTACTATAAAGAGATTTCAGCAGCTTGGTATTCAGAAGAGAATTCTGAGTATGAAGAGATATTTAAGAGGCACTGCAGTGGTATTTATGCATTTTGAATATTCAGCATCAAGAGGAATCACAACTTGAAGATGGGATTTAAGTTTTGATTCAGAAGAGATCGTGTACTGCCAAGAGAAAAATATTTGCAGATTATGAAGAGGAGATGCAAATGCAGAAGTAAAAGAGAAGCGTACGCAAGAGAAAGAGACAAGAGAGGATCCAGAAGAGGACTTCTGCCCATTCAAGCAGGAGGGAGTGTCATGACAAGAGGAATCACTAATCCGTGATTAGTAGACATTAAAACATTATTATATATTATACGCCAATGGTGTAACATGTATTTGTATTTATGATGGACACCGACCGATTTGTTATGGCAGTGGATCATCTGAGTAGATAGGACTAGTCGACGAGCTGGAGCCACTGCTTCAAACGGTATTGAATTTGGACATGTGATACTTATTCTATTAATAAAAATGTGCACACACGTGTCTAGGTCCTAGGGGCAATAGGAAGGGAAGGGTGCATTAAGGTGCATTGAATGGTAGATGCATGGGTCATAGGCTAAGGGTAGGTGTAAATGGGAAGATGGAACTTGAGTGATCTCAAGGGACAATAATGAAAGGGTATCACCCTTTCATTGTAAATCTCACGTAGCATTCTCTCTACCACATTGCATTCATCCGCCATCTCTCTCCCACCTTGCATGTAGGTCAAATTAGAAACAAGTACTCTCACGAGGGCGCTCTTCCCCATTGGAGGGCCAATTGGCATTCAAATTCTGCATGCATTGCACACATTTGCATTCTTGAGAAGGCTGTTTCTTCACAGCCAATAGATACCTGGTCCCAAATTTTGTTGAGACAGGCAAGCTCAACGGGATCACCTACCCGTTGTGCAAAATGAAGGCTCAGAGCCACTTAGTATTGAGGAAGTCGGGGAGATTGCAACGGGGACGGAGCTAATACCTCAGGCCACCGTAACTACTCCAGTAACATCATCCTTGACGGCGGTGACATCACCAACAGACCCTGTATTAGTGAGAGCATGGCATATCCGAGATGTGGAAGCATTGGCTATCATTGTGGGTATGACGGCGGATATGGTACTGCCTCATATTCAAGTGGCCAACAACTTTCGAGGCCTGGACGACATTGAGGGATATTTATGAGCTTGACAATGAGGAAAGAATCTTGGACCTCAAGACAAAGCTATACGGCATGAGAATGGATGAAGGGGCATCGGCACAAGAACACATCACCAACATGAACGTGGTGCGGGATCAACTGGTGGCAATTGGTCAAAGGTGAGCTCGTCCAAGATGGCAAGGCTATTGCTGGAAATGCTCCCCCAGAGCTATAGTAGTTTTGTGACTACAATGACTTCATGGCACAAGGCAGCGCCGGTGACTTTCGAGGAGTTGGTTCCATTACTGCTACAACAAGAAGCTCAGTAAAAGAAGTATGATGATATGAATAAGGATGACAAGGCCCTGATAGCTCAAGACATGAGCAAAGGCAAGGGCAAGGGTAAACCTAGTAAAGGCAAGCCCAAATCTGACGACAAAGCGGACTTTTCAAAATGAAAACAACAAGAAAAAGAGAAAGAAAGAGAGGAAGTGCTTCTACTGCGATAAGCCAATATATTTTGTGAAAGACTGCATAATGAAGAAGTCTGATCAAAAGAAGGGTACCAACTTAGAGTCAGCTCAAGTGTCGGTAGGAGAACTTTTCTTGGTGGCAACTCCGCGTGTTGCTGAGACTAGATATGTAGACCCCAGTGCGACTGTCAAAATGTCAAACATTAAGGATTGGTTAGAAGAGGCGTCAGGATCCTTTGTGAAGGTGATGGACAGTGACGAGTGCCAGGAGTCATCTGGGTGCTTGGCTGGTGTTGCTGAGCAAAGGGGGATTCGTCGAGCTTGACGGTCCAAGTAATCTGGATTTGTGCCTGGGATATGATGTCTCGGGCATCTAGGCTTCATTGTCGGTTTGCCATGTGGCAGCCTATTGTACTAATCCCATAAGCAATGGTGTTGTTGGCCCACTTTCCAAAAAAATATAAAAGGTCTTCAACTATACTTCATTCTCATTCAACACTAATACCAGTTTCTTTTAGTGTTTGTACCATCTAAGCCTCAGCGCCTGAAGGCTACACATGCAAGAAGGACAAATCTAGCAGCCAAGCTAGCCAACCCACGTGTAAGAGAGACTCTATCCTATCCTCTTCACATGGGAGCTTCCATTTCTGCATCTCTGCAATTTTTTGCTAAGCAGTCACTAAATTTAGTTACTGTTAGGCAACATTAGTCGAAGGTTCTGTTTCAGTTGGTATCAGAGCCCTTTTTTGGGAACTTTGTGGGTGAATATTCATTATCTCGTCCTGGAAATCAGAGCATCCTATCTTGAGCCTAAGGGTTACCTCTGTGAAAAATTTCATCGCGGGAAGTGCTCCAGATTCTATTCTGCCACGTATCGGCTTGGGAACAACCCTAATTTCCAAAGTTCTCAGATTTTCACAATTCTTGTATCAGTGTGTAAAGGATGGTCCCCTCATCAAAAGCCCTAAGGTATCACAAGGAAATTCCAAAGTTTCAAGCTGGAAATTGTCTAAAAAACAGTGCCCTGCCAAGAAGCTTAATCTGCTGCGATTTGCATAATGCCTGCTGCAAATGATGATATGACTGCATATCAGGATTCACCTCAGCTGTCAGAATGTCTGTACCAAGTTTGGGTCTGATTGGACTTCATTTGCCCCTCCATCTGGCCATAAATCTACTCTAGCAGGTGCAAATTAGGGTTTTTCCCTACGTACAAAGCTACAAATTGGGGCTTTTCCATTCTACAGCCTATCTTGATCTATTCTATTCTGCCTAACCCTAAATTGCAGCATACATTGATAATTGAGGCTTTAATGTTGGAAAATTGGGGCAGAGACTCCAGATTCTTCCACGTGGCCAGTTGATATTTGATATTAGATTGAATTCCTCCAAGCAGTAACCCTACAGTGTGCATATACAGTGGCATTCCTTGATCAAAACAATGCGATTCAGTCTAAACAATGTATCCAAACAGTGTCTCCGAAAAGGGTTCTAAACAAGGTCTAAACATTGCTTCAAATAGTAGTTTTCTGTTCAAAACAGTGTCCAGATAGAGAGTTTGTCACGGGGACGTGATGGTGATGGTGAAGTGATTAAACTAACTGTCACTGAATTTGGCCTATGGATGCTAGGCTAGGGGCATTAGTTAATGCCCAAAGGGTACCTATGATTTCATGTGCAACAAGTGCAACTCCTAGTGCTATTAGAGTGTTTCCATTCTCTAAGGTCATTGGTTAAGTTCACCGGGATCATGCTTTAAAAATTGACCCACTAGAGGTCCTATATACTAGGGTCATTGGTTTCAAGCATTAGGGTCATGAGTTCCAAAGTGACCCCCTAGGGGCATTAAAATCCCACACCTTTTTGCCACGTGTCTGTGTGTGGGGCATGTGTGGCCTCTCTACTTGCCTCGTGGCACCTGTGTCACATCTGGAAGCACTTGGAAGGCCTTGGAGCCCTTCCCTAGTCTTCCTTGCTGTTATGGGTCTTCTCCCCTACCAAAGGAGTCTTCTTCTGAAGATGGTGGATTTTTGCAACTCTCCCTTTGCTGGCTGAAGTTGATTTTGAAGCTTTCTCCGCGACAGTTTTCCTCCCCTTGGTGTTTCCTGCTGCTGGCATGCTCCCTAGGCCTGGAAGCCTTCATTCTAGGCCTTTTCTGAAGCTTTTCTCGACTTTCTTCAAGACAGAAGTTCTCCTGTCCTACATTTGAAGCCATATTCTTGGACGCCTCACTCCTAGCTCGTCTGGTGCAAGGCGCACTGATTTTCTGAGGTTTCAGTGGGCTGGAATCTTCATTCCGGTGGACGAGTTCATGGCAGATTTGCTACAGCTTGCTGGACACTCTCTTTTATGACCTTTGCTGGTGCTGGAAGTCAGTCAAGGACAGCTCCCTCCTACCAGAGTCTCCTATCTGCTGTTCAACCATCTTCTAAGGCTGTTTCGTGCTGAAACAGGCTCCATTTGTTGGCCGAATTCTTGTCTTCTCCTTCTACTGTGTGCTACTGTCATTCTTGCTGAGTTTCTAGAAGGTTGGATGCCCTGCCGTTGGCCCAAGAGAGGATTGCAGCACTGGTTGTGATACTCTCTTCCTGGGGGTGCAGTGGCAAGCCTTGGGCTCAGTAATGGCTTTGATTTGTGTAGATGCATTGCTTGGCATGATGTTGGGTTGTTCTGCTTGTGGTATGCATGGCTACTGAAGGGAACCAAGAGAATAGCACTGGGAGTTGGCCACAGGCACAGGCACAGCCACGGGTTGGCATTGTACTGGGTTGCACTCGCGGGTGAGTTTAAGAAGGGAGTCCCTTGTATTTGAACTAACCAATGAATAAATAAATACCGCAAGGGGCGCCAAGTGTTGGGGCCAACAGGTGTCACTGTGTATGCTTTTGAGTAGGGGCATTCTAGCCTCCCTTGTTTTGTATGGTTCAGTGATGCTATGCTGTGAATTTGTATGCTCTAAGTATTGTGTTTGGGCAATGGCAATGGAACATGGTGGCTGTATTTTGGTGTTGTGAGATAATAGAGTAAGATATACTGCCCTTTGTCAATCAAAGGCCAGTTACAGAGTCTACTGCCCAAACAATTTCACACAGCTACAGACAGTGTTTTGAGTGCCAATTGACTTGGATCATAGTAACCTGCTCCAAATTCTAATGGCCCCAAGGAGATCTGGCTCTAACTCTAGGAAGAGCAAGTCTACAAGGGATTGCAAACATGAAAGGGAGTATGAGGAGGCCCAGCTGATGAACCAGGCTGAAGTGTTGGCATGATGACTTGGACAGTAATCATGAGCATATCGGAAAATCTCTAAGTCCTTCCCCAAGTTCCCATGACCACTCACCAACCAAGTCCCCTCACCACAAGTACAGAACAGATCCGCCATGAGCAGCAGCCTGTACAGCTCTTTTGGAAGGTCTATAGGGCCTTGGAGAGACAGGAACAGGTGCATCAAAGGGCGAGATCAGAGGTGCCTGGTTAGAGTAGCACTAGGTGCTAGTTCGAGGCTGTTTGGAGCTCCAGACAGAGGCGGACAGACGCGCAACAGGACAGGGCAGACCAGCAGAGGGAGTGGGCTACATGAAGAGGCTGATTGGGCTGGTTGGAGCCAGCCAACCAGGCCTTATGTAGGGCAAGGGCTGGGACACTGCCTTAAAGTGAGGGCTAAATCCCTAGAAGTATGGTCCAAAGGCCCTACTTATGAGAGCCCTTAAGGGCAAGTTTTGCAGCAGACTGGTCGGCCTGTTTGGGTTGGCCAGAATAATGCTGCTGGTCGGTTTTTTGGAGCAGGCCTTGGGCCCATATAAAGAGGCCATTGGGCTTCATTCATTCATCCAACAGTTCAGCAAGACAGGAGCATCCAGAAGCCACTCCCTTGGGCCTCACACTAGGGGTGAAGGAGAGTTGAAGGTGTGCTGCAGATTGAGCTCTCTAGGGGGCGGACCCTGGTTGTCTTCTAGGGCAGCAAGGTGTTGTGATCTGGACAGAGAGTCTACATACGCTCGAGGTGGAGCACGCGGGCTCAAGTCTAGAGATATTCGGGCAGATAGTAGAAGTACCTTGTGGTAAGATCAAAGGACCACGCTCCGGTGGGACTTTGGATCTATCTCTCTTGTGTTGTGTCCATAGTTTTGGGACGCAAATATATTGTTATGGTAGCTTCTATATCTGGCTGGATAATTGTCTATTGATGAGTCTACACACCTATTTGATGCACATAAGTTAAAGAAGTTTGTGATTCCACTCCCACACACACACTATGTAAGCTCCTAGGCTATTCTATCAGTCTTCCGCTGTGTGTACCCTCTGTTGGTCTTCTTTCATAGTCTCAAGAAGCAAGAACTGAGGAAGTTAAAGGAACTGAAGGAGGACGAAGAGGAGGAAGAGGAAGTGAGGGAGGCAACTCACGATCAACATGTCGGATTGCGAATTTGTTCAACATGTTCAAATTTGTCAAAAAGTTAAGGTCTTCCACAAGAAAGCAGCAAGCTTATTGCCACTGCCAATTCCCATCCAGAACATTTACATGGACTCTTTCAGGACATTTCCATGGACTTCATGGGACCTCATGAGAGCTTATTTAGATTTAAATCCTCTAAAGAGAAGTTTTCCAAGGTATATTGAAGTTTGGAAAGAACTTTGACATTATATTTTTCAAAAACTTTTATTGAAAAAAGACCCAGAGACATTAGTCTATCTAGGTAAAGAAGTCTTCTTTTATAGTCTCGAGAAGCAAGAACTGAGGAAGTTAAAGGAACTGAAGGAGGACGAAGAGGAGGAAGAGGAAGTGAGGGAGGCAACTCACGATCAACATGTCGGATTGCAAATTTGTTCAACATGTTCAAATTTGTCAAAAAGTTAAGGTCTCCCACAAGAAAGCAGCAAGCTTACTGCCACTGCCAATTCCCATCCAAAACATTTACATGGACTCTTTCAGGACATTTCCATGGACTTCATGGGACCTCATGGGAGCTTATTTAGATTCAAATCCTCTAAAGAGAAGTTTTCCAAGGTGTATTGAAGTTTGAAAAGAACTTTGACATTATATTTTTCAAAAACTTTTATTGAAAAAAGACCCAAAGACATTAGTCTATCTAGGTTAAGAAGTCTTATTTTATAGTCTCGAGAAGCAAGAACTGAGGAACTTAAGGGAACTGAAGGAGGACGAAGAGGAGGAAGAGGAAGTGAGGGAGGCAACTCACGATCAACATGTCGGATTGCAAATTTGTTCAACATGTTCAAATTTGTCAAAAAGTTAAGGTAGCCAGGGAACTCACACAATGGTGTATTCAAATACAAAACTTACTTCCTTGATGTTACTATCCATAGGTGTGCAGATAGTAATTAGACAATGCTCAAAAGAGGGATATCAAACCAGCAACCAGCAAAATATATTTCCATCCAGTGGGCCTCATACGTGTGCCCCACAATCATGCCTCCCTGCTGCTCCAATGGACAGCCAATTCCAAGGCAGTGTTTGCTGTGGTTCCTTGACCTCCTTTGCTGCTCCAAATGCAGCCCAAGCTGAGGCACAAATCACCTCCAAAGTTGTCTTCTTTTGCTGCTCCTATGCACCACAATCCAGCTCTTCCACTTCGTATACATCTGCTCCTTCATGTGCTCCTGGAACCTGCTACAATCCTCAGTTCTTTTCTGGCTGCAAATCGCCTCTCTCTAGAGCATCACCTGTGGCCTGAATTGCTCCCTGAAGTGGCTTCAAATGCCCAAGAGCTGATCTCAATAGATGTACCAAATGCCCCATCCAAGGGGGCTGTATGCCCCGCAGACTGGCGACTTTCACAAACCAGTGAGCCACTTGGTGGGCCAGCCAACCTGCCCTACCAGTCAAATGGTTGTGCTCTATAGCAGCCCTTTCTTAAGTCCTTCCTGGCCAGAAGGAAAGCTCGATATCATTCCGGATGGCAGAGGGGAAAAGCATTCCTCGTAGGTGTTGTATCTTCCATCACTTGGCTTTCATTTGCTATTAGTTCATGAAATATGTAAACTTGGCACACGTGGATAGTTTGAGGAAGCTTCTATGGCCATTAGAGACAAAGTAACCAAACTGGAACTGTGCAATTGTCTCCGATTTAGATGTGGCCAAACTTCCACCGAACGTCTTTGAACACCTCACAGGATGGTTTCAAGTGACCACTATCAAGTATCCATTCCCGTGAATCACCAATGGTCAAAGCAGCCCCCTCTCCTCCCAAAGAAGATGGAGCTGTGAGAAGTGCAACAGAGACCGAACAGAAAAGAGAGAGCAAACCACACACAAACAGAACTGAAAGGAGAGAAAGAGAGACTGCAAGGGGTCTCCGGGAGAAGCCCTCTGCACTGCTGGGCAAAACCTCCGATGAATGGTGTACATTGAGATGATACAACAACTGAGGGGAGGCCTATATACAGCATCTCCCCCTCCCCTAGTCGGCTTGCTATATAGACCGACCAGCATCCCTAAGGTGGGCCGAACCCCCCCGCATCCTCCTCGCATAAGAAGGGCTGCCAGCCAGCCAAATAGGGGCTGCTGAGTGGCCGACCAGCAGGTCAGTCCACCACAGCCAGCCACCCCAGTAACCCGACCGATCAGGTCGGGTTGGCTGTCCCAAAGGGTGGCCCACTATAAAAGTCCAGCCTAGGTGCCCTGAACAGCCACGATCCCCTCTTAATCAGCAAACCACCATCGACTGCCCTCTACTGGATCCACCACAAGAGCCTGGCTATCCATCACAGGGGCTTGGCTAACCACATGCACAGGTATGTGGGCGGGCACACCCACAACCAAAGGCCTCACTCTTTACCCTAACCATGGTACATCAGGAGATGCTGACCTCAACAGAAGCATCCACTTCTCTATATGAACAAAGGCCAGAGTAGTTGCAGCTGCAGAAGAGGAATCGGTACCGTTATCATTACTCCTGTGAGGGCACTACCTCCAGTAGTGGCCCTTTGTGTAGGTCCGCTCCGCCTTCAAGGCCTCTCGCTGCGCATCGGACTTCTTCTCTGTAGATGGGGAAGATTTCCACTTCACCTTTGACAATCAACAGGCGAGGTGGGCCTTAATGAACGGATGCTGCTGATGATAGTGAACGAACCTTTGAACGCACAATATGGTACTGATGGGTGATGACTGAATGGAGGCTCTCTTAACATCAATGGCTCCTTGGGCGTAAAGCTTCGATATAGCCGATAAACTATAGGGATTACAACCTTCACCTTTACCTTCAACAAGTTCACGACTTCCCTCTTGAGCGTGCCAATTGACAGAAACCATTCAAGATATCCTTCTACATGTTCATGCACGGGCTTCCAAAAACCAAAAACAGTATGTACGTGTCGCACGAAGATATATCAATTGTAATGCCCTCAAGCGCTGCGTTATGCTAGTTAGCTGAGCTTCATTTTAGTCCCTTAAAGGATCAGTTTAGAGCACCTGTGGATCGCACTAAATCCATTGCCATTTTCCATCGTCCAAGCTGATGCCAATTCCCTCGTGTTAACATTCCCTCTCGCTCCCGCTACTATCTATTTACCACCTCTACTGATTTGTATCAAAGGTTCGCGAATAGTAAGCGTTCTTCGGGTATGGCCCATGGGTCTCTCATCTTCTATGCACGGTTTATGAAGGTTTGGTGACGTATAGGGGAAAGGGACTTTCCGAGGACTTTACTTTTCGAAAGTCCTCCCCCGGCCCTTTCCCCCGCCCACGGGACGGAAATGACACTTGGAAGGTTTTTATTGCTGATTTTGTCTTTATTCAAAATGGTGGGCTAATTTTGTCTTATTCAAAATGGTGGGTTGATTTTGTCTTATTCATAAGGAGGTTAAATTCCCTCTACTAAAGGTGCTCGAATGGACGGTGGAGATTCATTCTCCACCGACCGGGGACCTTCACGTGTTGCGAAAATCAAGATGTTGGCAGAAGTGGAAATCATGTGCTTTGTCGTTCCGTTATTGTTGTCCTTGTTTGTGGTGCTACTTGTCTATGTTAGGTATTGAGGCTTATTTGTGACCTAGTACTTCTCATTTATGTTGCTTTCTATGCTTCTAGGCAAGCTTAGTCTAAGCAACTCGAGTTTTTTTGCTTATTCAGTGGGGCGCTTTTGATTGATAGGTAGGGTGCATCTTCATCTAATTTGCTTCTTCGTTCATTTGATTTCAGATGTTCCGCTTCTTCTCTTTTATGTTAACTGGTGCAGGTCGGTGGTGCTTGACTCTATGCTCCTTCTTGCTTTGTTATCTCATGCAGGTCGGTGGTGCTCCACTAGGTGTTGCTTCTAGCTTATGTTGGCTTCGACAAGCTTAAGTTAAGGTAATCAACTACTTGGTGAGTGGAGATTATTGATGTGTAGACTACATGTTCATCTGATTGATAGAGAAGATACTTGTTCATTGGCATTCTCATTGGTTCATTTGTTTTGAGAGAGACCGGCTTC
Organism: Dipteris shenzhenensis; assembly: GCF_047967505.1. Classification (NCBI taxonomy): domain Eukaryota; kingdom Viridiplantae; phylum Streptophyta; class Polypodiopsida; order Gleicheniales; family Dipteridaceae; genus Dipteris; species Dipteris shenzhenensis. Next base: position 46,731,591 of record NC_141607.1, on the reverse strand, counting down.
ATTTCTGATCAGTTCATTGGTGCCTATGTTGCTAGTGTCTTTGATAAGCACAAGAGAGTATCTGTCTCTGAGAAGTCAATAGCTTTGGAAGATAAGAAGTTAACAAATCGCTTCAAAAGTTTGATGCTTAATCAATAAGGTAGGTAGCTGACAAATTGGTGTGAAGGCTTCAGCTTTTGTCCAGAAATTACTATGGCATTTACTATGTGGGAGGCTTTGTTTGTTTATTCGCTTTGAGGCTTCTTCTGTGCATGATCGTGCTATGCATAGCTCTGAAATCGACAATTGATTTTGGAGGTATGTTAATTCTTTTGCAGTCATTAAGGACGTTCGTTGATTAGGGTTCTGAAATGGCTTCATCTATCATAGTTGATTTGGATGTCTAATGTTTGTACCATGTTTCTGAAAATGGCTTCATCCATTGTAGTTGATTTGGATGTCTGATGGTTATTGGCTTTACCTTGAAGCTATGATTGAGAATCTCGGGTGGTGAGTTGGTGGTGTTGTTCTATTAGTAATCGTTGCATTTGCTAGAATTGGTTATGATAGTGAATTATCTTGTGATTCCTTTGCTTACCAAAATTGTGATAGGCTAAAGAAGTTGTTGCATGGGCTCTCTTCATTTGATGGTTTTGGTTCGTTGGATTAAAACAAAAGCTAAGAGATTGTCTACAATCAGTCTAAATAGCTTCGATGGGTTTGAGTCCAAACAGAAGCTGAGAGATTGTCTACAATTAGTCTAAACAGATTCGATGGACTTGAGTTTGATAAAATTGTCTCCATTGTAAAGGGAGCATCTAGCTCTCCTGCGGCACCTGAGAAAACATCTTTGAGACGTATTGGTTTCAAGAAAAATGAGAGAAAAATAGTGGGTACTCTAGATTTAGAAAAGTGCTAAGACTTGCTACAGCTTACAAAGAGAGGCTTGCTAAGAATAGAGAAGGTTAGCCAATAGATGTCCTTTGATGCTGCTTTTGATTTGCTTTATCTGAGTTTAGTATTTGCTGTGCTTTGAGTAGTTTCTGTTTAAAAAATTGCATGTTTACAAAAGCTAACAAGAATCTAGTAGAATCTGTACTTGTTCTAGTGGGACTTGAGGTGGCTAAGGGCTTTGTAAAGATAGCAACTATGCCATCAAATGAGGTGGTTGAACAAATTGAGGCCTTGCCACTTCAAACAATTAAGCACCTCTCTAAGAGCTATCCTAGGTTTGCCTTGAAAGGAAGATTTTAGTTAAATACTACACATACCATGCACCAAGATGGCCTTGGCCAAAGCTTCTAAAATCTAATCTTACTGAACGACTTGCTAAGTAGATTGTTACACTTGTGGTCATTGAGATTTTTACAGGGAGATTCTCAAATGTAGTGTAGGGGAATGCATATGTGCAAATAAAAGGGGTTGTTGTTAAGTCAAAGAATCATAATAATGGCACAACCTTCCCTTTTGCTTTGCATGTTGATGCCACAATAACAATAAACAACTATGAATAATTTCCATCCAATTTATGCCTATTTCTTGAGAGAATTATTAGCTAGTTCAGGTGTAGTTTAGGTGAATGCATATGTGCACATAAAAGGGGTTGTTGTTAAGTCAAAGAATTAGAATGATGGCACAACCTACCCTTTTTCTTTGCATGTTGATGCCACAATAACAATAAACAAATGTGAATAATTTCCATCCAACCTGCGCCTACTTGCTGGAAGTCTCTTCTCCTTTGGGCACAGGTAGTCCTTCGACTAAGCTTCTATAATTGCCTTCGCTATTGTGAGCATGATGCTCTTTTGAAGGCTGAAGGTGGCCTTCTCGAGCAACTCACAATTGTTAATAGGACTCATGGGGCATCCGCAACTACCTTTGCTCTTTGATTGGTTTTAAGTATTGCAACACTTTACTTTGTTTGACTTTGTATTGAGATAGGATATATAGGCTATGGCACAAGGCTAAGCATAAGGAAGTTGCTATTTCAACAGCCTAGCAAAAAGAGGGATCATCCAAAAGAACCAAAGCAACATCTTGCACGTATTTGAGGAATGTCGCAAAGACACACCTTGAAATCCTTGTCTTTGTTGTGGTAGCCTAATGTTCAAGAGACAATTGCATGCTCTAAATGAAATTGGTGTTGCAACTCTTAGTTCAATTTGCAATGTAAGAGCTTCTAGTGTGGAGCAAATAATCATATGCAAAACGTGTGCACAAACTTTGAATCAAGGTGGCCCACCAAAGATTTTTGAAAATTTATGATGAACACACCAATGGAATCCATTGAAAATCATAATGTGATCAAATCTCATGTAGTGTCTATATGAATACCATTTGTGCAGATTCAAGAACTCAATTATGACGGGTAATACGGGCTATGTGGAAGTGTCATCAATGTGATTGCAAATTTGAAGAAGGCACATCAATTGTTACCACGAATTTTTAATTATGATGCATTCTTGCTAGTTGGAATCAATTGAAGGCTCGCATACAAACATTGTTACATGTGTGGTATTGTCTGGCCGTTTACGACAGTGAAAACCCTCCACAATCTTGTCTCAATGCCACTCTACAAGGATAGAAAAATGAGTCTAAATAATGATGGGTTGATCACATCATTGTACTCCAAGCAAGAGAGCAAGATAATATGGGAATTGATGAGCATCCTATTGATGACCTTGTCGATGATGCATTGGAGATGGACACACTCATGCATGCATTGCATGCCTTGCAAAACAACAAGTTGTTAACTACAATGATTCTAGCCTCTGTATTGCACTGTCAAAAGGCTGCTCTCCAGTTAGTTTTTTGTTCAAGGACAGTTTGTGAGGAGATTTCTTTTTCTACCTTGCTCTATGGTCAAAGAGAATCTACATCTGCCACCAAAGAAAGAGCGGCTACTAAGGAAGCTAAAGCTGCTACAAGACACAAGGCCACTAGCTCCTCTAAGGTTAAAGAGGAGGAGGAATAACTACTCTCAGTTGTTATCTTTCATATTTTCCCTAGTACTTTTTATATGAAAGGCTCTATGGAGAATCTTATGAGATTCAGAGGATGTATAAAGGATGACATGTAAATAATATAATACTTTTTTTTTTTGGGCTAAAAGAAGAAGACTATACCATGAAGCATGTACTAGTAGCCACCAGGCAATTGCCAAATGGGAGCTACTCAATGAAGATAGAAGATTTGCAAGAAGCATAAAAAATGTCTTCTTCAAAACAATCAAAATATTGGTCTCAAAGATTCTATCCTCAACCTGGGTATGAATACAAAAAGGGAAGCTACAAGTCCAACATCTTAGTGTGAAAGATGTTCACAATGATATGAACATTGAGGGATTGCTCAAATTTAGGATAGGCTACAAAGACTTTGATGCTTTGCAAACATCAAAAGACTACAAAGACAGTTGAAGAAAAATGTCTTTGCAATGATTCAACAGCTTGGAATGCCTACATTCTTTGTGACATTCTCATGTGGTGACAAACGATGGCCAAGCTTGTTGGAATACTTGAAGAAGCTCAACCCAGATGTCAAGACAATGAACAATGAGCCTAAGAAAGCATAATTATGACATCTTTTTTGCTTTAATCCTGTCATGATGACAAGGTATTATGTGCATTGATTGAATGAAATGAAACAAGAGCTAAAAAGAAACCAAATGATTGTTAGAAAGGTCATTGATTTCTTCTTTGTGATAGAGTTCCAGCATAGAGGGAGCCAACATGACCATGGTCTGCTATGGGTTGAAGGTGTGGCAATATTTGTAGAACATCTATGCTAGACATGCTTACATTCATAAAAAACAAAGATGTGTCGATAGTGATAGCTTGCACTCATTGCTATGTGAAGCCCAGATGCACCACCATTGGCATGGAGGCAAAAAAGCCCACAAAGGAATGCAAGTATGGTTTCCATAAGCCACCAACGTGATGAAGTTGTATTCTATAGCCAATCGAGCATGATATTGATGCTTTTTGATTCACGGCTCCAGGCAATTGTGAAAAATATCACAAGATGCTACAAGACCTTGGCTGTGATGTGAGAATTTCATTTGATGAATGGCTTTGCCTGTTAGAGACAACTGAGGATGACTGTCGAGTGATTTAGATATTCCATAACTAAAGTAACAATCTTCATGAAACGAGAGTCAAAGGACATTTATACCAACAACTTCAACAATAAATCTCTATGGGATGCAAACATGGATATTCTACAGTAGCATATTGCACATCATACATCACAAAAGCAGAGACAACAACAACCAAAGCATTGAAAGATACCGCATGAAGAATAACCTCAACACAATCGATGTTTGAGAAGCTTGGCAATACAATGATAAAAGCTCAAGAGCTAAGCTCACAACAAGATACATTGTTTTTGCCTTTCGCAAACTACTCTAGTCACTTCGTCTTTCTCAACACAAATAACAAAGAAGATAGAACACTTGCTAAATTGGAAAATGACTTTGCAAAATTTGGAAGACCGTGATACAAATGTTTTCTTCGAAGACACTATACAAAGATAGTGCAAACGTTAAGGCACATTGGATGGGATTTGTTTAATTGAGTTTGCATTGCAATACAAGACTATCAATGGAAGCCAAAAGAAGTTGAGAAATGCACAGGTTACCCGATTTGTAAGCTTCAATCAACACAAACAACTCACATGCTTCTATGATGAGCATTTATTGCAATGCATTCCATTTAAAAGCACTGAGCAAACTATCCTAGAAAGCTATGATCATGGGACAATTTCCACCAGGAAAACTTTGACACTATCGGCCAAAATAAACATAAATTCATGAAAGCAATAGTGCCAGCTATGAGAGATAGTCGAGCTATCAAATTAGACAATAGCGCTAGGAGCATTGCATTCAACTACAATATAGTGGTTAACCTGTGTAGCATCTGCTACATGATGACATCTTGTTGTGCAAAGGATGGAACCAGCGAAGTCAATCCATCTAGTCATCATTAGTGGTATTAGCACTAGGAAAAATCTTGGTCCAAGGTCTTATCCGACAATACTTGGATGCAATTGATAACTATGCTAACACTGGTTGTGTTCCTACTGTGGGAGAATTGTTGGAGTTTTTAGCTTACCAATGTGAGATTCCTTTTGAGGGCTGTGCTACCCACTAGCACTATTAATGGCCCATACAGGGAAGGCTACATCCAACATAGGAGGCACAACGATCCATCCTGCATTGCACCTTCTATTGGTTTCCTATGAGCCACAAGCAAGAAACTAGATAACCTAAGCACATTAAAAAAAGAAAGAAATTGGCGGTGTTTGATGAAGCATTTCTAATTGGGAAAAGAATGCTGGTCTTCATTCATAGTTGACTTCATTTAATCAAGCATTGAAACACATGAGACCATTCGGTGGCTTGGACGTTGTTTTTTGTGGTGACCTTGGTCAAGCAAGCGCTATTGGAAATAATTGGATATTCAAAGAAATCTCTCATTTAATGAGTCTTGTGGAGTACTCATATTGGAAAACTACAATTTGATTCTATGAAATCACAACAAGTATGCATAAAAAAGATACCCCCTCATAGAGATCCTGAATAGGATTAGAATTGCCTAGCAAATTGACACAAACTTGGATAACATGAACGCCACATTTATAAGAAGATTGACTTTTGACACAGAGGTGGTGCACCTTTCTTCACCAACACTAAGAAAGAAACTCATAACCAACACGTATTCAAAAAGATGCTTGGAACACCTCACATCTTATAGGCTATTGACACAAAACACAAAACATGTAGCAAACATCTCAAAGCACCAAAGAACGCACAAGCAACAACAGGCTTGCACACAACACTAGCCTTAAAACGTGGCATGATAATTGAGATATGTGCAAGAAATATAGATATTGCTAATGGACTTGTCAATGGTGTAGATGGCATATTCCAAACCATAAGTGAAACAAAACACGATGAGCCAATAGTGTAAGTTTTCTTCCCAAAGACAAATAGAGGCTTGAAAGCTTGATATGGAGGCCAACACTTATACGATGATGCAATCTCATTGAGTTGGCATGAAAGCACTTTTATTACTTCTATTACTTGTGATAGATGCACTGTAACTATTACAAAATAACTTTTGACTACAAATACACAAGCTTGATTCAGCTCTACCACATACAGAGACTCAATTTTCTCAACAAAACAACTTGTCCCCCTTTGACTCCTCCTCCTTTAGAATCTTCTCACATTCCAATCTCTCTAACGAGTCCTTCTTACAAGTCTCACATGATTGCAGAAGCTGATGTGCTCTCTTCACAAAGTGTTCGCTCAAAGTTCTCCTCAACCACCCTCAAACAGGTGCTACATGCCTCTACTCCTTGTTGCCTTCTCTTGCATCCCTTTGTCATAGCAACTCAAAATGCATGGAAGATCAAAATGGCAAATGCAATACAATAAACAACCATGACCCTCATCGATGAACAAAGTAGTCGTAAATTGAAACTCTACTACTCATTTGCTTCAGTTGGCAACTCCATCATGCAAACTCTACGTCAAATCAAATCAATCCCACCAATTGCAGCTACCCAATTTAATCCATCCATGATTATGCATTTGATCTAACCACAATCAGTTATAATCTGACCACAATTACCTCACTTTCCACTTCATGCAATCGTAGTTACCATTTCACTTAGCCGCACATTCTCGATTAATCTAACCCCATTGGTAGGCCACATGAATTTCTTCACCTTGTTTTTTTGGGTTTGGGGTTGGGGTCGGGGGTTTGATCTCTGCATTTGCATATTTTCATGATTTTTGGCCTGCCCTGGGGAAAGGCTTTAGTAAAGGATGAGCGTTTTGTGAAAGGGACTAATTGCTATTTTTTAGATAAATAATTCAATAGTTTTTGATTGGTGGGAATTTGGTGTCGAGCACAGAAAGTGCATGGAGTTTGAATGCAAGGGCTAGTGACGCTGAGTCAGTGTTTTAATTTTGGATTGCCAAGTTTGCAATGATGCTCACTACTTGGTGATTATTCCCAGTTTGTTGCTAGTTTGGTGTGGTTTCAATGGAGTTTTGAATGCAACGCTGGTGACAAGCTTCTAGGGGCACTGATCTCATCACCTTCTCTTGCGGTGGATTTGGGAATAATACTATTGTAGAGCTCTCAATCATTTGATCATAGATTAATAAATTCCATCTCAACTCGGTAGGCCCAACAAATGTAATTCATCTTGTTTCCTGCTAGACAAGAGTGGCAAGAGATTCATGAATCAAGATTGAGGCAAGAAACAAAGCATGGTAAAAGTAAATTCCAAGGTACCCAATATTAAGGATGTCTCTTAGATCAAAGATGAGTGGGGGACATATTATGTCATGAAGATATTGGAAAAATGGAAATTCCCATTAATTAGCTTTTGGTCTTAGGCCGCGCACAAAATTAAGGTAAGTTAAATGGTTATGAAAAAATATGGGTTTCCCTTGCATATAATTTAGGCTCGATATCATTGGAAATTAAGTTATGAGAAAGAACCAAACTATTTGGAAACAATATGCTAATGTGATCTAGTGGAGGTAGCATTGTTTGGTCAGCTATCTAATTTTTTTAAGATGCTCATCCGTAATCCAACCAAGGGCCTGATAGTTGTGTACATGCTAATCACATATAATTGAAAAGTGCTAGAGATTTGCTAGGATTGATACACATGAGTCCTAATTATTAAATTTGATAGGGACCTTCATGTTCATTATTGCTTCACTGTATGCTTCAACATACAATGCAATAATGATATGCATGATTCAGGTTGGCCACCCACCAAGGTGGTTTGCCCATAGTTACTTGGTTCGAGAGTAGATGTAGGTAGATTGACAGTGTCTTTATTCATTGTTGCACTGATGGTGTCCTTGAGACGATACCTCATTGCCTATGGATCTACCCTAGAGCACAGAGGATTTGGATGGGATCCCTTTTGATTGTGGCCCATTTACAGTTCCTATAGAGGGATCTCACTTGGTGAATAGCAGCCTAGTTGACAAATGGAGGGCATGCTTTCTAGATAGACAAGGTTTCTCTTGCATGTAATTATTTCTACTATGTCTTTTGTTCCTTAACCCCTTTGAACTTTCCTTCTTTCCTAATTATTTCTTGTTTTGCTTAATTGTCACTCATTTTTTCCTTAGTCTCTCACTATTCCTTAGTTTCCTTAAATTATTATATTATTTTCTCATTTTTCTTATTTCTTGTTATTTTACTTTGTTATTTTTTCCTTATTTATTCCCTTTTAAATATATATTCCCTTGTTAGATTTTTAATTCACCACCCCCCCTCCTTTTTTCCTAGCTCACCCTACCTAATTTTTTCTATTTCCCTCTTCGGCTTTACCCTTAATCTATTCTTAATATTTTAACCTATTCATTGCCTAACCTTCGTTGATTCATTGCATGCTTCCCCACCCCTTAGCCTCCCTATCTCTCTATCTCCCTGACTCCCCGACTATCCTCCCTCCTAGCCTATTTAATCCACACCATTATTCTACTATTGCCCACCTCCAAACCCATCACCTTTATGCCTCTCTGCTCACATTACCCCCATGCAAACCCTCGGGGGGTCCACTAGGGTTTATCGTATGGTATCACATGAGTGTAAGGGAGGGGGGGTTATATAAGGGAAGGAAGGTACATTTTATAAGGTAAGGTCCCATAAATAGGGGTAGATAAGGGGAATTTTCATATATTTATTGCACGCAGGTGATGTCTCCTTATTACTACTAGTGAATCCCCCATGTGCAAACCTACCTATGGGTACTCTATACACCTACCTACACTCTGACGTCTACTGACTGCTATTGTTCATAGTCCTCAAAGTACGTGTGCTCGCCTCCTCGTGTGCATTCACTCCAATTTGTGGCGACCTCTCCTTACTCTACATTGCATTTTTGACCAGCCAGTTGCCACAGCCCACAAATGCCACTGCAATGCCTCGTCCCTTGTGCGTGATCCACTTTGAACTATGTGTCTTCTCATCCACCCTCCTTGCATGAATGGAATCATAGATCCTTTTCCTTTCCCTTTGACCTTACATATGGGCTATTAAGACCCCACTAATCCTTTACTTTAAACTCATGCTTTTCCCTCTCCCACCCCCCTCTTAATCTTTATCTTAAACCCTTTTATTAAATTCTCTCTTCCCTAATTTTTCCCTTTTCCCCATTTACAAACCCCCCCCTTCTTTTTTCCCTTTTTTCCCTTTTCTTCTCTTCTAACTTCTCTCTCTCTCTCTCTCTCTCTCTCTCTCTCTCTCTCTCTCCCTCTCTTTCTCTCCTAAAAATTTCCTCTCTCTCTCTCTCTATCACTCCCTCCCTCCCTCCCTCTCTCCCTCTCTCTCTCTCTCTCTCTCTCTCTCTCTCTCCCCCTCCCTCCCTCCCTCTCTCTCTCACATACAATAGCATCATAAATTGAATATGTACAAAAACTCATGAAAAGATAAGAGGCAACCACTGGGTACAATCTCCCCCCTCGAGGTGTGTGGCTCATGATCCCACACTGAGAGTATTTATAATATTGAAATAACAGCATCAGCCATTGATACAAAGTCACGTATTCATCTCTTGAACATCCTTTTCCATACTTTTCTCTTGAGCATCCTTTTACCATACTTTTTTCTTTGTCACTACTTTACTCACATTCTCATCCAAAATTACATGCCAAAAGTGGAAAGGCTTTTAAGCACTCTTATCAAAAATGTAATGACCCTTGCCCATTTAATACATTTCATAGCACTAGAATAAAACCATGGCATTTAGCCTTTATTCCTTTGAGCTCGTTTACTCCCATCCATCCATGTCATTCCCTGTACTCAATAAACCAATTCACCACCATTAGTCAAATACTTAGCACAATGATATACATCAAATGATTAGCCAATCATGCTAAGTAATGGTCTTTACAAACAACTACCCATTAATGTGAGTATTTCTAAATGGCATCACCCATGATACTTATTAATGGCACACGTTTAGTTAGGCATCCCTGACTAAACCTAAGTATTAAATATAACCCCCGCCATGTCTGGTGCGATCCTATAAATACTTTACACCATTTCGAACAAGAGCTTTGAGAAATAATTTCTTGTAACATTCCCGCTTGCTTAAGTTGCAACTGACCTCAGTTGTGATTTTGTTTATATGAGTTAAGGATATCACGATGGTCTTGGAAAAATTGCTCAAGAAACCACTGTGCATTTTCTTTTGGATGATTTTTAAACTTTAATAAATAGGAGTTATAAGTCTTTCCTTTGCGTGTTGTTCTTTGTTGATCATCTAGAATACAATCAGGCTCAAGAACTTCAACTTCATCCACAATTAAAGGTGGCTCTTCATAATAAACAGGATGCATCAAAGGTTTCAAGAGATGAATATTTGGTGTTTTTCCTTTAAAACTTTTAGTCTTCTGACAAATCAAACACTCAGCAACATACTTAGAAATATATTTCTTTATCAAAGGCCAATGAAATTCTTTAACAATACTTTGATAAGTTGTAGTCACCCCTCGATGGCCCACATAAGGAGGTTGATGCATTTCCTCCTTAAATTGTAATCTAAATGGTTTGGTGATGCAAAGTCTTTTCTCATAAAAGAGATATCCATCATTAAATGAATAATTAGATATAGGACTCCAATTGTTTTGTTCAAGCTTAGTCCATGTATTAGACACAAGTCAGAGTCATCTTGATAAGAATTTTTCATTGCCTCGAATGGTTGTATTTCAATCACTGGAATGTTGTTGATTTTGTGGTCTTTGACTTAATGCATTTGAAACTAGATTTTCTTTATCGGGTTGATATTGACTCATTGGTTGAAAACTTTGAATACAATAAGCCCATTTGATATGTCTGTTTGAAATCAATGGTTGTGTCAAAATATGCTTAATGCTTTGTTGATCAGTCTTGATCAGGAATTCTGAGCCCATTAAATAATGCTTCCAAATTCTTAGGGCATGTACCACTACTATCAATTCTTTATCATAGGTACTATAATTGAATTTTGCTACCTTAAGCTTTCTACTTTCAAATGCTATAGGATGATTATCTTGCATAAGCATAGCTCTAATCCCAGTTCCACTTGCATCAGTTACGACAACAAAGAAGGGTCATGAGAAGTCTGGTAAAACTGAAGTACTTGGGATTTAACTAAAGCTTATTTTAAAGCTTGAAATGATTTGTCATGGCTTGAAGTCCAAATGAAATTTGTATTTTTCTTTAGGAGATAGGTTAGTGGATGTGCTAAGAGAGCAAAGTTCCTAACGAATTTCCTATAGTAAGTACATAAGCCTAAGAATGATCTTAGCTCATGTATATCTTTAGGCTTTGGCCATGTTTCATTGGCCATGTTTCAATACATTCCACTTTCTTTGGGTCTACTTGAATACCTTGACTTGAAACAATATGACCCAAGCATTCAATGCCATCTTGAAAGAACAGACTCTTCTCAAGATTGATGTACAATTGATTTTCTTTTAAAAGAGAAAAAGTCAATTTCAAATGATCCTTGTGATCTTCAATATAATTGCTAAAAATCAATATGTCATCAAAGAATACCACTACACGGTTTGGTTCATCATTCTACTAAAAAGTAGATGGAGCATTGGTCAAACCAAATGGCATAACCAAAAACTCGTAAAAATGACCCATTTGCATTCTAAAATCCATTTTGTAAACATCTTCTTTCGTCATTCTAACTTGATGATAACTAGATTTAAGATCAATCCTGCTAAAAACTTTAGCTCCTCTCAACTTGTCAAGTAAATCATCTACTCTTGGAATTGAATAGAGATTCTTGACGGTGAGTTTATTAAGTGCTCTATAGTCCACACACATCCTAAATGTGCCATTTTTCTTTTTCACCAAAAGGACTAGAGCACCATACGGGGAGGTACTTGGTCTATTCAACTTCCTTTCCATCAATTTTTCTCTTTGTCTTTGAATCTCTTTTCATTCTAAGATGTTTACTTGATATGGAGCTCTACAAGGAGGTGAATTTCGAGGTAAAATGTCTATGCGATGATCTTCAGGTCTAGACTTGGGTAAACCTGGGGGTAATTCATCCATGAAACAATCCAAAAATTGTGAGATAAAATCTTTGAAATCGTCATTCGATTTAATTTGTGCGGTCGTAATCGAATTAACCAAAACCAAAAATGATTTTTCACCTTTCCTAAAAGCCCTTTTAGTTGGTGTGTGATTCAACAAAAGATTCATTTCATTCTTTATTTGTCCCTATAAACAAACTCTTCTATCCTTGTGTGTGATCCACATTTGGTGAGTGTTATAGTAGTCAACATCATGATTAAATTGATGTCACCACGACATTCCCAAAATTAAATCTTTTCCACTTAGAGGAGCCACTAAGAAATTTCTCTTTTCTTTGTATGGATCAACCGTGAGTCCTAAATCTTTCACTTCATTCAAAGAGTTATATTGAGTCCTAGTAAAAGCAGCTTTAACCTTATAATGTGTTGGCGAAACTTTAAGATTCATTGCTTTTACTAATCGTTCAGAAATGAAATCGTGTGTACATCCATCATCATGTAGAATAACAATTTCTTTCCCATTTATTTTTTCTTTCATTTTTAACAACGCATAAGGAGAAAACTTACCTAATTTACTTGAGTTAGAAGTGTTACCCTCTTGCTTGACTTCGTCGATTATGTTAATCTTTGCGGTTGATGCCTTCTTCTTTTTTGGACAATTATTTGCATAATGTCCCTCTTTGTGACAGTTGAAACAAGTTCCCTTCTTCAAGTTGGTCTTCTTTTCTTCCTTTGTTTTGTCGCGAACCTTTGAAGATGTACATGGTCAATGGCATAAAATGAGAATACAATTTGAACTAAACTTCTTGTCCCTCTTTTGAAAAGGAATAAAAGGTTTATTCTTTTCTCCATCCTTGGGTATCCCTTGAAAAGGAACAAAAGATTTATTCTTTTTTCCATCCTTGGGTATCCCGAGCTTTCTTTCACAATTTGTAGCAATTAATATAGCCAAACTCAAGGAATGAGGATGAAACATGTTGATCTCGGCTTTACTTTAGCCGGCTTTAGCCCTAAGAATAAATACAAATTTCCTCTTTTGTTCTTTCTCAGAAATCCTATCTATGGTTTGAAGTTGAATGAGAGATTGCCAGAATCTCTCAATATACAAAGCAACAATTTCTTTTTCTAATTGATGCAAACTATCCCATTGTTGATGGACTTTCGACTTGAATGGCATCGGAAGAAAGTCTTTCTTCAATCTTTTTGCCAATTCCTTCCAAGTAGTTGGTCGTCTTTTACTATTTTTGACCACATTCCACCATAGTGCCGCATTGTCAAGATGATTTTGTCTTTTTTAGGAAACTTTTCACCTTGGAAATAATCACATCATGCTGGCTAATCCATGCTAAAACAATTTTTGCATCATCATATTTTTGAAGAGTAGAAGACTTCCCACTAATATTATCTTCCTTCTTTTCTCTCAATGGAGAATTAATAGCTCTATGAATCACTCCCTCAAAATCAGATCCTAAAGTACTCTCATCTCTCGCATGTCTCTTCCTTTTCTTGTTCTTAGTTCTCTCAATCTCTTTCTCTAATTTCTCTCGATGATCTCTCTCTTGCAAAAGTTAAAGGTGAAGGGCATTAATTTGCTCTTGAATCATTGGAGATGGTGGGAGATGTTGTGCCATTTTGTGAAGCAAACAAACTCTCTCAAACAATCAATAAAACAAAATTGACTCAATTGTTATACTTATCGCTTGTGCGCTAACCACCCAAGTTGAGAGTGTCCACTAGGATTGCAAATCGTCTTTGCCAAGATCTGCAATACCAACTTTATGATGCTATCAATATGTAAGAGAACCTTCTTGACGCTTAGTGACAAGAGCTTTACAACTTCTGGATGTTGCCAAATATGATGTTTTGGGAGTAGAAGAGCCTCCAAAAATCAGTCTGAAGAGAGCTATCTGTTTGCTCAAGTTATGAAGGAAATAGTATGAAAATAAGAGGGGTAGAAGAAGAGTGGAGGACTTTGATAAGTTATTGAGTGCTTTGATAGCTTATCAGGCCAGCTCTCATCCTCTTATCACTGGAAAATTTCTTCTATCATCTTCTCTCAAGTTTTTCCCTTTGTTGATAAGCACGTTCGGACCCACTTTTATGGTTAATCTTAGCATGAATGGACCAGGGAATTGGATTCAGAGGCCCTAAAAACCCCAAAGCCAACTCCAGAGGCAATTTCATTGCCAAAATTTTGTGGCTTGATCTTCTCTTCGTGCGCATGGCTGGTCATCATAGGAAGAGTTACTTTCCGTTTTTTCTTCTTCCGAGCTGCTTTCCGTCGATTGGAGAGGCTTAGAGAGAAGGCTTATGCAATGGAGTAGAGAGAGATAGGAGTAGAATAGGGAGGTATGAGAGGGAGATGCATCCTATTGCGGTGAACGTAAATAGAGAAGATAAGCATTGTTTTTCTTCTCAAAAGATAGACTTTAGCCAAGAAAATAAGGGGGCCAAAAATTAAAGCTCAAATTTACCACCCTGCCAAGCACCATTTGAACTCCTTCTCAAAATCTGAGATGATGGCTGCTTGAGCTCTCTTCCCAACACTTCTTTGGAGATGTACTTCTCAATTCTAGGTCCTCGTGGAGCGTAGCAAGAGCTCTAAAATGTGAATTACAATTCTAACACATATAATAGCATCATAAATTGAATATTCATGGAAACTCATGAAAAGACAAGAGGCAATCACTGGGTACAATCTCCCCCCTTGCGGTATGTGGCTCGTGATACCACACCAAGAGTATTTATAATATTGAAATAGGAGCATGATCCATTGATACAAAGTCACGTATTCATCTCTTGAACATCCCTTTTCCATATTGTTCTCTTGAGCATCCTTTTACCATACTTTTCTCTTTGTCACTCCTTTACTCACGTTCTCATCCAAAATTACATGCCAAAAGTGGAAAGTCTTTCAAGCACTCATCCTTAGAAAAAATGTAATGACCCTTGCCCATTTAATACATTTCGTGGCACTAGCATTAAACCATGGCATTTAGCCTTTATTCCTTTGAGCTTGTTTACTCCCATCCGTCCATGTCATTTCATGTACTCGATAAACCAATTCACCATTAGTCAAATACTTAGCACAATGATATACATCAAATGATTAGCCAATCATGCTAAGTAATGGTCTTTACAAATGACTACCCATTAATGTGAGTATTTCTAAATGGCATTACCCATGATACTTATTAATGGCACATGTTTAGTTAAGCGTCCTTGACTAAACCAAAGTATTAAATAGAACTCTCGCCATGTCTGGTGCGATCCTATAAATACTTTATGTCATTTCGAACAAGGGCTTTGAGAAATACTTTCTCATAAGTCTCTCTCTCTCTCTCTCTCTCTCTCACTCAATTCCCTCTCTATCTTCTCTCCCAAACACCCTCTCCTTTTCCTCTTCATGCTCTCTCTCTTTGTCACTCTCCCTAAATCCCCTTCTCTCTCTCTCTCTCTCTCTCTCTCTCTCTCTCCCCTTATTAGAACATATAAATTTGACCACAATTTCAATTTGGATAGTCCCAAAATCATCGCATTTTCTCAAAATTCCTAAAATCCTCTTACTCATAAGTTGGAATAAGAAGCATCTGATAAGTGGACTCGTTATTGTTGGAATTCACAACCTGAATATGAGTGTGGCATGTGTCTTGGTTTGCATATGAGACTGAAAGTGATTTGAGACTTATGTTAGCTAGAAAGCTCAAGTGACTCGTGGCTTTAGAAAAGATCATGATTAGATTTTATTTTGTGTGACATCATCAATGACACATGTGGTGTGTGGAAGATAAGGCTTGCCTATTCTATAAAAGAGGCATTGTACTTGCTTTTAATTCAAGCAATTTCTATGTTACTTTGCCTCAATTCTTGTATCTACTTCTCCATCATGTGACCTTATCTACCTACCTCACTCTCACCCCATGTTCTTCTACATGTTAAAAAATCTGGGTTGGTGCCTCTCTCTCAAAATGTGGAGATGCTCTTCAACAAGTGGTGACTTTTGCAAATGTGGAAATGCATGTCTTCATCCCATGTTGCCTCTATCCAATCTGTTGCTCATTGTAAAAGGGATTTAAGCCTAGCTTGCCACTCTTATATTTGATTACATCACTTGGTCAATGTCCATTTAAGTTTCAATGGCTTTATTGATGTTCTCATAGATTTGCACTACATATCATCAACACATGGTTGTAGAGTTGCATGTGTTTACTGCTTTGGATATGCTAGATGATGAAAGGCATCAAGAGATCTGGTTTGCAAAGGCTCATGTAAAGTGCCTACGATGTGCTATTGAACATAAGTAGAGGTGGCCAAAGTATATTTGACTATGGTAGAAGCATCTCCATAGCAAATGGCATTGATGGAATTATACATGAGATTGAGTTCCATAGCTTTTCATAAGTTTTATAAAGGAAAAAGCTACCAATAGAAACATAACATATAAGAGTGTATGTAAGAGTCAAAAGGTGAGAGCATTTTTTAAAGGCATGGCCTGTACACATTTTCTATATCCTCACTGTGTAAGAGGTATTCATTGGTTGTATAGCTCACCACCTTGTTTGTTAGCCCCTATTCCAGAGATTCCCTAGGCAGTATGCTAGGTTCTTAGGAAATAGGCTAGCTCATTTTTGGCAACAACCAGCTCTCTTTTCTTTTTCCCACCATGGCTAGCACCATTTTTGGTTTTTTCTGATTTGTGTGATGGTTTATTTTAAGCATAAATAGTTCTTTTCCTCTTGGGAAAAAAAAGAGAGTACATGTATGTATATGTGGCACTAGAAGTATAGAATATTGTGTGCTAAGGGCCCAACTCTCTTTTCTTTTTGGCAACAACCAGCTCTCTTTCCTTTTTCCTACCATGGCTAGCACCATTTTTGGTTTTTTTTAATTTGTGTGATTGTTTCCTTTAAGCATAAATAGAAGTTTGTTTCCTCTTGGGAAAAAAAAAGAGAGTACATGTATGTATATGTGGCACTCGAAGTATAGACTATTGTGTGCTAAGGGCCCAAGGTTGAGGTGGCGCGGCATGTCCATGTGCCACATAAGAGGGCCCATGGGGGTTTTATGTGTATAGTCCCTAGCAATAATAATATAGCATGTAAAGATGTTTGACTTGGCAAGGCATCCCCATGCCGCCATTCCATATAAGCGGCCCCATGTGTGATTTATGGAAGTAACCCATATATCTACAATTTTATATGCAAAAGGATGCTGATGTGTAAAAGGATCCTTGTGGGTTATACCTCCACATTTACAACGTTGAATGAGCTATAGTGCAAGGCAAATGAGTGCAACAATTAAAAATGGGTGAGAGGGGTGAGGTGGCAAAGCATATTTCATGGCAGCCCACCCATGCACTAAAATATTGGAAAAGATTCCTCCTCCTCCCTCTCCTCACAATTTCGTTTACCCATTTATTAGCCACCATACTCTTGAATATAGGTTTATTTCCATAGCTCCTCATCCTGCTACCTCTCCTCCCCATTTCCTTCACCCATGTTGTCACCATTCTTCCCCCCTCTTCCACGGATGCGAAGTGTGAGAATGCGATATGTACATTGGCTTCTAGTGGTTCCAAAATCCCATCACAATTTTGGTGTGTCTGCTAGGATTTGAGTCTTTATGGCAAGGGCTCTTGAAGATCATTTCACCTTCACCTCTCCTTTTGTTGTTTCTCTTTTGTTTTGAAAAAAAAATCACTGCCTACCTTCTTTGAGTTTTTTTAATAAAAAAATCATCTTCTCTCCATGTCTCACCTTGCTCTACTCTCTGTATTTCTCCTCAACCCCCACTTCACTCCTCCCCCCCTCCCCCTCCCCCTCTCTCTCTCTCTTAGCCATTGATTGATGACATGTCATTGAAGGTTAATTGACGATTGACTTGGTAAATACTTTTGCAATGAAGGATTTGGGTGCTACAAAGAAAATCCTTGGCATGAGAATAACAAGAGATAGGAAAAACCATAAGTTGACAAAGTGAGTACATTGAAAAGGTGTCAGAAAGGTTTGAAATGCAAAATGCAAAACTTATTTCTACACCTTTTGCTAATCATTTTTGGTTATGCAAGGATATGTGTCCCAAGACCTAGGGGGAGATTGACTATGTCAAGGGTTCCATATGCATCAACAATTGGTAGCTTGCTGTATGCAATGGTATGCACAAGCCTAGATATTGCACATACAGTGGGAGTTGTGAGCAGATTTATGAATAATCTAGATAAAGAACATTGGATGGCTGTAAAGTGGATTCTCAAATATTTGAGACGTATGACTGCTCATGCATTATCTTTTAAAGGTTCAAACATTTCTCTACAAGGATATGTTGATTTAGATATGGCAGGTGATAAAGATGGAATAAAGAGCACTAGTGGGCATGTTTTCCCTGTAGGTGGAACAACCATAACCTAGGTTTCAAAGTTGCAAAATGTTGTTGCACTTTCTACAACAAAAGCAAAATATGTTGTAGTTATAGAGGCTAGTAAAGAGATGATTTGGTTACAAAGGTTTATGGAGGAGCTTGGGAAGAAGCAACAAAATTGTAGCTTGCATAGTGATAGCCAAAGTGCTATTCATCTTACAAAGAATCCAGCCTTCCATTCAAGAACCAAATATATACAACTCATATATCATTTCATCTGATTTGTTTTGAAGGATGGAAAATTGAAGTTGAAAAAGATACATACTAGTTAGAATCGTGCAAACATGTTGACTACGATGGTAACCCGGGAAAAGTTGAGCTCTTGCTCAATTTCAATTGGTCTTAAAGAATGAGAAACAATATGAGGGATAGCCAGATCCAAACAATTTCAATGAGGGTAGTAATAGTGGAGTTACTATGATCAGTCTCCAGTGGGGTTACTATGATCAGTCTCCAAGAGGGAGATTACTGTATGTAGAGCTTGATCTTTTTTCAGAGATTGTTTTTGGTCGTGCTTTGGACCTAGGTGTTCTTATACCCAATCTATGAAGAGGGGGTGGGGGGGGGGGGGGGAATGCCCTCTAGGATGTCACTGGGGGGTTCCAAGGGGGGCAAAACATACATGAAAATTGGTGCATGTGGTCAAAACCGTAAGATAAGGATGTGGTTCACATAACAGGAGAGTAGTGGATATACTTCTTGTATCTTGTATCTTTTCACTTGCTAGATAAGAAAGATGCAGGGCTAGCTATTTCCCCGTGGATGTAGCCCACTCTGGGTGAGCTAGGTATATTGGTGTCTCTTTGTCTCTTCCATTTTGTGTGCTTTTTGTATTGTGTTTTTATGCATTCTACTTCTCGCATTGTTGCTCCATTATTGTGTTGCTCCTAGAACTCCAAAATATCTCTAATCCATAAGCCAAAAACATCATGCATAAATCACAACAAAAGGAATATCCTATATGTATATCCTTGCATGGCTGGTGGGTGACCAATGGGATGTGGTCTCATATATGACCTAAAACTTCATTGTTACTATTATCATTGGTTGTTATCATGATGATAACCATTTTCTCCTTTCATGTGTGGCATCCTCCTAGGTCCACAATATGCTCGAGGGATGGCTCTATTCCTAAACTTGGCAAATGAGTGGTACACAAAAAAACATCCAAGAGAGGCCGCAATTACGAATTGCTACATAAGAGTCCACAAACATGTGTGTACTTTCATCTAGTAAGAGCTATTAAGTTCCAGATGCAACCTGTGCCACAACGAAAGAAGGGCAAGAGTGTCTTCAAATTGAATTTGGACATCATGGGCACATCTTGAGGTGTTTTGGAGCGGTGGATGATGATGAGTGAGATAATACTAAGAAAATGTATGCAGTCTCATTGCAAGGAAACAATATGTCCACTTGTCCTAGAAAATGGAATTTGTATTTGAGACTATGCTTCATTTTAGTATATCCCAAACAACCACTGCACTGGTTTTATTAAAATTTTTTATAAATCCAAAACGGTAAATCCCATGCTTGTTTTTAGTATATCCCAACACCCACCATGCTGCTTTCCCATAACGAATCCACACATCCTACAAATCCATTCATCTTGTGTCAATAGAAGCAAAACACCAGTGGTGACTGTTAGTATCCTAGTGCAACCAACCACCATGCTAGCGATAACTTATCCTGCACTACTACCGTGCTATCCCTACACTACTGCCATGCAATCCTATAATTTGTTGCATAGTGCTATACTAAAATAGTGCCCTTCTAGACTATTTATCATTTTGTTTAACTGCCAGATTTCATCCCATGCTTGTTTTTAGTATATCCCAACAACCATCGCACTGGTTTCCCATAACAAATCCACACATACTACAAATCCATTCATCTTGTAATAATAGAAGCAAACCACCATGCTGGTGGCTGTTAATATCCTAGTGCAACCAACCACCGCACTGGGGATAACTTATCTTGCACTACTACCGTGCTATCCCTACACTAGTGCCATGCTATCCTAAAATTTGTTGCACAGTGCTATACTAAAACAATGCCCTTTAGAGTGGTTATCGTTAACTGTCAGATTTCAACCATCGAGCTACTTAAAACATTTAAGTACTAACATGGAAGCAGGTCGATGCAAAATTAGGTATTACAAGCACCATGAGAAAGTCCACACAAGTCCAAGAAATGTATGCAAGATTTTTATTTTTTCAAACTACAAGGACATTTTGCGGCTCAAGGAAATTCTAGACTCCCAACTATCTTATTAGCCTCTCTATAGCAAGCATCTCCTAGCTCTTTAGGCCAGTCTGATGCATAATGGTAGACCTCTTCACACACTCAGATTACACACTGCTTGCTTGACTCTGCTGACTTATACACCCATAGTAACTCCTCCTTTTGTTGGGGGTCCTCTTCATCCTGGTCTTTGCACTCTATACATGTTCACACATGTCCTACCAAAAGAAACCTACATCATGATCTTGACAAGTACCATAAAGGAGCATGAAAACAATAGCCAGGGAAATCGATATTCACTGTCTATGTCGACTCCAAGTATTACACCCACCACCAAAGCATGTCCTCCTTGTAGCTATTTTCCTCCTTCTTCTTCGGCTCTGTTTCTGCGAGGATGCCATCCAACATCATTTTCAGATAGAACCAAAGCATTCCAAAGTTATTTGGGTATGCCATATATTCACTGTAGGTGGATCGGCAGTAGGTGGATCAGTGAATAGAGTTTGGAGCGGTATATAGAGTTTTGGGGCTATTTTTCATAATGAGCTCTTAGTTGTGTCTACACTGCACTTAAATAGGGAGAGAGTTCATTGAGCCCAACCTTCTCAATCTTCAGTCTCATGTTAGTTTGGTAATCAAAATCTTTGAGTTCATTGGGCCCGACCTTCTCATTCTTTAGTCTTATGTTAGTTGTCTAATCGAAATCTTTCATCTCACATTAGTTGTCTAATCAAAATCTTTTGTCTCACATTAGTTAACTAATCAAAATATTTTAGTCTCACATTAGTGATCTAATCGAAATCTTTTGTCTCACATTACTTGTCAAATCGAAATCTTTTGTCTCATTATTATCACCACACTGGCTGGATCAAAGGACACTATCTAGTCACATAGCTGAGAAAATATTGCCCAAGTAAACTCTAGAGAATATTAACAATTCAATAGATTATTGTTATCGTAGTGACCATGCAGGTTAGCAGCAATGACTATGAGGGATGTGCTAGGGTAGGTTAGCCACAACGATTGGTGGTTCAGTCCTCCAAGCGGGGTCTCTAACTGATAGTCAGTTTTTGTATGTGTTTGTGCTGAGCTATGATGCTACAAATTGGCGATCACGATGCACATTCTTACTATCTCGAAAAGGATTTGCGATCTAGTGATTAACTTGCTTTTGACAAGGTGTTTTGGTGAGCTCATGTCGTCTGCTTCTTGCTGTCACTACAGAGGTACTTTACATGGAGAGTTGCACGCATCAGCACACACTCCAGCATAAATTCAGGAGGATATTGCAATGGCGAGGCATCACATCTGTGGCTTTCAAGGTGAACTCTAGTGGATGCGAACTGATCCCCAGAACCTTGAGCGAGTGCGGACATCCCAGTGAAGAACCTCATCCGATGGTCTTGGCAACACACTCTGCAGCTGCTATCTTTCTAATAGGCATGCATGCACACACGCTCGCAAGGCCCTCTTGATCCTTTGACACCAACGACATAGTTATGGCAAAGGAGGAGTGATCCTGAGCATGGAGACATCATGTCTCAAGGCTCTCCGATCATCATCAAGGACACCTTCTCATTCACTCTCATCGCCACTACTGCGGCGGTCAGGGCAATGGGTATGGGTCTCATTGGATGGACGCAAGGTGTTGAGTGCATCCTCGTCTCCAACAACAGTTTTTGCTGCTTCTCGCAACCTCTTCGATCAAGGAGCACCATGAGGAGGAGGAGCACCAAACGTTGGAGGCATCGTGGGGCGTGCCAAGTCAACTATGCCAAATTTTTGGGAAAAAAATTTGATGACCCGAATGCTCATGTTCGACAATTTGAGGTGTATGTAGTCAACATATGTAGTCAACAATCTGCCACCCATGGTACCACTCTGACAGGAGGCAGTGTTCAAATCAACCTTAGTAGGCAAGGCATCAAGGTGGCTTGTAGAGTATGCTGTGGACCAATTCACCTCATATGATCTCATCCACACCGCATTCTTTAGACGGTTTCGTAAGGAAAAAATAATTATGCAAACTCTGGATAGGTAGTTCGATGAGGGAGATCAAGATGTGGAGGATCATGCATCCAAATTCAACTTACTCATGCAATGTGTGCCACAAACAAATCGGCCTACTCAGGAGGTGCTGAATGACTACTTCATTTCAGGGCTGCCTCGGGATCTGTGAACGGTGTTGGCCACAGTGGATTAGACACAAATGATGCTCATGACGGTCATGGCACAAGTAGTGCGAGTAGGGGAATCTCTCCACGGCAGGATGGTCAAGAACCGCAAATCCTCAAAAAGCAAAACCAAGAAGTAATTGGAAAAATCTAAGAAGTAGGATGATAGCGATGAAGATTCGGACGTTGCCAGCTCTAACAAAAGCTTTGAAGAAACCAACTCAGTGGAATCTAACTTGAAAGGGGAGACGAAGACCTGACAATCCTCTAAAGGGGGTAAGGGCGCTCCAGTGGCTTTCGGAGAAAGATCAATCGCCAGAGGGTTGAAAGGTATATGGTGCACTCACTACCGCAATCTTGGTCATTCTGAGTGTGCCCTCAATGTGAATTGGTGCACGATCTGCTTGACCAACACCCACAACATAGTGGGATGCCACTATAATGGTTGTGGCCAAGGAGCAATTGGTCAATAGCATGATTCAGGTGCATCTTTTGTGCAAGAGGAGCAACCACAATCATCATTCCAATGAGGCAATGGCCATGAACACGGATGCGGTGGTGGAGGTTGTGGCCAAAATTGATTGAAAACTTGCTTGTTTTGCTTAGATGAAGGCCATTGGTGGAACGAATTCCTGGATGCTCAAGAATTGGATTGGCAATGAGCGGAGTGGCAAAAGTTGACGAGGAAAATGTTGAGCACTTCCATGGTGCACATTATTGAGGAAGACCCATTGGTATGTCCAGAGATTAGTATAATCACCCGTGCGGGTACAAAGCTACAGGGGCTAACCCTCAAGAAAGGTGACAAGCTATTGGATTGGCCAGTATAGGAGCAAGTACAATGACAAGTCCACAAGTTGGTGATGGAGGAGCCACCCTTGATGCAATTGGTTGTCTGCGAAGTCACCCGTTGGGGCATGCAAGCTGCAATTTGTGGAGCTGGTTATCCAATCGGAGTCGGAGATAGCACAAGGCAAGAAGTTCAAACTTCACTTACCGAGGAAGGGCTCGAAGGCTATTGAAGCATCTCCCTTGTTGGTGGCTAACCAAGCCAAGAAGTGGTCAAATTCTCCACAAAGGGAGCTAGGATTGATGGAATGCATTCTGGAAGCACCAATCTAGATTTCGCTTGGTAGATTACTCAACTTGGTTCCTCGATTCCATTAGAAATTGTTACACTCCCTCCACACAAAGTTGGAGCCAGAAGAGGTGGATCTGTGCCAAGCTAATTCCTCTCTAGTACCGGCTGTCCCTTTGACAGACATGAGAATTCTGGTGATATCAGCAAAAAGCATAAGGGCGCACGTTCGCACAGGTTCTGGTAGATGGAGGTTTGAGGGTCAATATAGTCACCTTGAAGACCTGCCAAGAAATGGGATGGATGTCTTGGGAATTGGCACCATTCTTAGTCCACATGGCTGATCAATGCTGAGTTTGACCACTCGAAATCTTACAGGTAGTAGTCTTGGAGGTGGCAGGCATCTCGTTTATGGTCTCATTTGTAGTGCTCGATATGGAAGCCCCGTCACTGGAGTATAGTGTACTCTTGGGCAAAGGCCCTGGTTGCGGCAAGAAAATTCAAGCAGGACTGGGAGCATAACGTCATCTTCGTGTGGAGAGGTAAGAGGAAAGTGCAGGTCAGAATGGGAGTGGCAACACCCTTGGCAGATGCTATACAACAGTGTTGGCCGAGACAGTGAACATGGAAGATGGGGACTGGAGGATGATGAGGAGGAAGCCTTTCTCAAAGCAAATCCGGAGTTGGTTCCGATATTCACCATTGATGTGAAAGGCATTACAGAGAGATACCTGCATCAGAATCTTCTTGCGGGTTCCATCAGCACAGCCCCAGAGGAGGTTACCGAGCATCATCCAAGCAGCAATGGATATGGAACTTCGGGGTCTCCTGCAGCAAGAGAGAGAGTTCGAGGAACACATGAGCCGAATCACATGAGTGCAAGAAGATGCTCTCGATACGGTATATTTGGGGGATGATGGTGCATCTAAGCCAGTCAAAATTAGCACATTGTTGATGGCCATTTTTATAGCAAACTGATAGCTCTATTGAGGGATTTATCCGGTGTGTTTGCATGGGATTATGCTGACATGAAAGGATCGGATCTAAAATTTTACCACAGCATCGTGTTAACCTGAAGCCGAATGTGACTTCGACAAAGATACAGTGCTATTGCATGAATCTGCATGTGGCTAAGTAAGTGTGAGAGGAGCTGGAGTGCTTGCTGCGGGTGGGATTCATTGCACTGATCGAGAACCCGAAATGGATTTCACCTATTGTCTTCATGCCGAAGAAGAATAAGAAATTACAGATTTGTGCAGATTACCGCAAGTTGAATGTGGCCACGGTACCCGATCCCTTTCCTCTTTCGTACATGGATTCCATGCTAGATGAAGTGGTGGGGCATGAGGTATACTCATTCCTGGATGGGTATAGTGGTTATAATCAAATCAGGATGACTCCAGAACAGAGGGAGCATTCCACAATCCAAACCACATGACTGTAGAGACATAGACTCCCCATGATGTGATGAATGCTCTCGTGTTCCTTGTCTATATCATCATTACAGTTTTCCTATGATGGATTACTGTATGTAGAGGACTATGTATGAATCTTTGAAGCGAGTAGTTCACGTTGGTCTCTAGACTCTGTCACATAGATTATGTCTATCTTTGGTTGAACACACCTAAGAGATTTGCAAGATGATTTGATCTATAAGCACAGTTGAGAGATCTGCAACTTGATTTGTTCTATAGGCTTATCTTATCTACCTATTTTCTTGTGTTTATTTGGAAGGACTCTTGCTTGGAGGCTAAGTGACCTCACCAGTTGATTTTTATGCAGCATTAACAGTGTGGTCTTCAAGAATAACCCATCTTGTTGTGTTTCTCAACACAACACCAAACGTTTGCACCAAAGTGCTTTGTAAAAACTGTATTTCTCACCACACATTGCATCTATATGCGAACCTGAAGAAGCAAACGACTTTTAGTCAATGGAATAGGAGTGAGAGTTCTTAACTCAAAAGGACAATTGTGGATGCTCACTCCACTTCCCCCCCATAGCCTTTGTTGGGTACTAGCCCCACATTCATTGATACTCCCCCTCAACCATCTATGTGGGGTGATCCCACAACCATTATTGCTTCCTCAAAGCCCTTGGTAGATGGAGATCCCACAACTATTGCTACCTCTTCAGAGCCATTGGGGGATGGTCAATCCACAACCATTGTTGCCACTCTCAGAGCCATTGGTTGCTGGTCATTCTACCAGATTTTCTTGCACCAAGAGAAGCATAGACCATACATGAACTGAAGAGGATATGCGTGATGCCATGGATGCACATGGAAATGGTCTGTCTATGAGTGCTTGCTCAGACATATTCTTTGGAAAAAAAGAATCTTTACATGACATGCGGCTGAGCCTACGAAGGTGGACGGATGGAAGTCACGGAGACGATTGTCTAGTACCATGCGTGCAGCATTTTATAAAGGGTCATTTGTCGCCTGAGTCCGTTGACGGAGACTGTTCAAAGCGAGTGGGGAATCCGGATCATGAGTCAGACGATTTGTATTGAAGGAGGCGGTCTCGTCAGGCTCGATGGACGGAATCCGAGGTCAAATCCAACGAATTTCTAATGGGGTATCCTGTGTTGTTGTGAGCGCTTGTTTGCGTCCAGGGTGATTATCGTGGTGTCTTTTTCACAATCGCGGACGAAGGTGCAGCAACGGATTCCACTCAGCAAAACATAGAACAGTTGCAGCTGCGGATAATTATTCACGTTGCCAAGCATACAGAAACTGGTCAATTCCTTAAAGAGGTCGGTTGCTTCGGTTCCCTTTGCCAAGCATACACAAACACTCGAACAAGTGCCCTTTCACTAGAAAGTGGATAGTTAAATGCCAAGTGTTTTGCTCCGTTTGGATTATTTTTTCCTTACGCATCAAACTAAGCCCACTCAAATTTCCAAGTCATGGGTGGACCATAGCTTCAAGTAACAAAGACTGAAATGCTTAGGTTCATCCATGTATCAAGAGCACAAGGCTCTCACATCATCAAGGTACAACTTATTATTGTGTGTGTGTGTGTGTGGGAGAGAGAGTTGGCTCCTTTCTAAGTCATCAGTGGTGTTGTGGCTACTATAAGACTTTAACACTTCAAGTCTACGTTGTCACTTTTGTTCCTTCCTCTCACTTTGTAGCTCTTGTCAGCTATTAGGTTTTTCGTGAGACTCTCTGTCTAAGTTGTTTATTCTTGTTAGATAGCCTTGAAGACATCTTTGGAAGGTTGTTCATTTCTTACTCAAGTGTTCCACACTATGGCTAAGGAGAGAGGGTTAGTTGTGTTGCTGTTCTTGGTTGTGGCATCCTTTGTTTTCACTTGCTTATCTCTACGACCCATCTTTAGTTGTTGTTTGCTTGCCTCTACTACTATCGTTGCAAAGTGTGCGTTGGCTTTCTTGCATAATTGCCTATTGCTATGTAATGCCTAATGTGCTAGTTACTATTGTGTGTGTTTGTGGCTTGCAAGTATTTTTTTAATGCCTTTCATTAATCTTATTAGTACTTTCCATTATGTTTGCAATTGTGCTTTCTTGGGTAACCTATGTTGCCTAGCCCTATTGCAAGAGCAAGGAATTGGCAATTAGCATTCTTGATGTTTTGAATCCAGCCAAATACAATGGATGAATGGGGCCATCATCATCGAAGCAGAGCCAATTTTAGTGACATGAAATTCGTGTTTTATTGTGTACAGGGATGTGTGTGTTTTGTGTTTTACTGTGCCTTGTGTGAGTTTCCATGTTGCATGTTTTGTTGGCCTCTAAATTCGTTTAGTTATGAATGGGTTATGCTTGCTCACAGTTGGTGTTTGTAATCTTCTTCTCATATAGACCATGTTCTTTGTAATCTCCTTCTCACAGTTAGTGTTTGTAATCTCTTGAACCTAGAGGAATTTATATATGTAGATTTATGAAGGGGTGTCATAACTTTAAGATTGAAAATGTAAACACCTACAGGAGTAACCAATTACATGAGAAAATGTAAATGAAAGAATAGGGGTGATATTTAACACATGATTGCTCACATGCTTTATCGATTTATGATGAGTGACCACCCCAATGCAATTAAAAGGTAGAGGATGTTGCCATTTTTTGGGCCAAAATAGATAGTGTCTTCTCGCTCCCTATTATGGGAAACCTTGCTTTAAATTTGGTGCAACAAATTGGATAAAATTTCATAAATTTAATATTTTTGATGCACACAATTTTTTAAGATGATGCAAAAAGTCATGGTATTGATCTAAATCATGTCTTGTAATTTGATTTGATATGTAACATTATGCCATTTGCATTTGACAATGAAAAGATGTAAGGATGTCAAAAACTCATTTTTTGAGCCAAACAACCAAAATTTGACAACTTCAAGTCCATATGGGTTCATGTTACATATCAAATCAAATGGTAAGGCATGATTTAGATGATTATCATGCCTTTTGGCATCATCTAGTAAAATTTCGTGCACCAAAATATGAATTTGTGGTGGTCAATTTGTTGTCAAAAGCAAGAGATCAAGGAGGCTCAAAGCACACTGAATAAGACATGAGAGGGAGATAGCAAATGTATATCTATTTCAACAATACCAGATAAACTTCTTACATAGAGAGAGCCCTTAGAATAATCAACACTTGTGGGATCCTTTGATCCACTATATCTCTCCTTGTGGATGTCCTCGATCCATATCCTCACATCATGTAGTCCACATCCTAGGGTGGCTACTTTAATACATTCCTATACCATACAGGTTAGCCTCTAATCTTTGCTCATGGCACCATATTCCTCAACATTTGTTGCACTAATTGGATTGGTGGGATATAACAGTGAATCATTGGGGAGGGATGTTCAGTCATAACAAAAAAACATGGGTTTTGTTCCAAGAGTGAATAGAATTAAAAAACCTAAGCGTTTACATATGCCCCATATTTGCATGGAATATAGACTAAACAAATCGAGGAGTTCGTGGAAACGCCCCACTCGTGTGGAAGGTTGCATTGATGACCTCAATTACTATGTTAGAAAGAGAGAACTTGATTCCAATAGGGTTTGTGTTTCATAATAATGATAGCTTGCCAATGAAACACACCAACTCTCTTATGGGTGATGCAAAATCAATGTTAATGGCTTTAAAGTTCTATGCATATTAAACCTTCTACCATTTGAGGAAACATCTGGAATTTTGAAAGTGCTACCCCAACTACTCTTGCTTTTGTTAAAGAAGGCCATAGTGGTCTTGCAATATTGTTTTTTCAAGTAGAAGAATCACAAGAACAAGAACCATGTAACAATTCATTTCATGGATTCAAAAAACATGAGAACTACTCCAAAATATCTATAATCCATAAGCCAAAAACACAAAAAATAACACATGTAAATCACAACAAAAGGCTATCCTTTAATATATCCCCAAACTAGTGGGACTACTGCATGGTAGTCTTAAAACATTGATAGTTGTTAGTATTAGTATCTAGATTCACCCTAAAGTGGAAGTTGAAAAAGTGCAATTTGTTCATGTGCAAAGATCTTTTAATAAATCCAACACTATTTACAATTTTGAAGTGTTTCTTTTTCCATGCACTTGCTTGCTATATGGCTCATAAGCATGCCAAAGGTCATTGCATTTCATAATACATAGCATCAAATTCGAGAGCATGCCCTTTGGCCTATTTGTGTTTTGAAGCATTCTAGGCCACATTGCACTTGTTTGGGATATCCAATTCTATTGTCGTGTATTGCCGGAGGGAGGAAAACTAGTGATTGAAAATTTTGCTACTTCCATGAATTTCAAATTTTCACACCTCCTGCCTATCAAATCCTGGAAGATTAAGTACTTGCAACCTGCCTTCGCCCTGCAACCCGCACGCACCTTGATGTGACCTTGCACAAACTTTGGTTTGCCATTGCCTTCTTTTGGATAAGTTGTCTTCTATTCTTTGCTTACCTCACCATCTAGGTTCTCTAGGTCTATTTTGGATTGATCTTGGCCATGGTATCAATGGCAACATGTAGCTTGCCATGGCTTGCAAGAGAAGCAAACAGAGGCTGTGAGACAGGAAATCTGAAAAGCTAGGTCAAGGCACAAGGAACAATGTGCAGGTCGAGGAAAGCACTGGCACCATATCAAAATGGCAACAAAAGACACTTTTGCAACATCTGTGAAGGGAGAAATAATGAGAAGAAAGAAGAATCCTTACAAAGCAGTAGCAAGAAGCAGTTGCAGATGCACACATTCGATCATTGCCATCGGAGCAAAGAACACGAGCTGTGGTATCACAATTAGTGGGAGCGTTTGAACATCAAGCCATTCAGGTGATTATGAGTCTCAAGTCTTCATAAGCTTTAGCCTGCACCCTAAAGTTCATAGAGTAACAACCCTACCAACACCTTGGGAGATGCATGCCTAAGAGGCAATGCTCTTTAACCTGAGAAATGGCCTATAAAAAGTGAAAGGGGTGCATAGCTTAGATCAACTAGCTACAAAGAGGGCGACATTAGCTATGTTGGTGTCATCTGAAACAAATGAGAAATGGCTTGGGCGCACACACAATGTTGAAGATGTTGTGAATCAGAAGGACCATCGTGGCTCTAGCGGTTGAATGTAGAGCAGAAGCAATGCATGATCATCCCAATCTATGAAGTCAGTAGGCTTCAACAGAATGCAAGAAAAGGAGAGATAGCCTAAGTGTGGAAGTCATTGCTACAGACGATGTTTTGGCACAAAAATACCAGAGTTTCTCCAAATAGAAAGGACATCTGTAAAAAGCGGACGGGACGCAAGGTGTTTGAGGAGCACATGATACACGTGCTAGATACAACGCAGGTCAGTGGTGCCTAAACCAGCTCAATGGTTGTTTGTGATTGAGCTTTGGGATAGTTTACTTGTTTTAGTTCTTAAACTAGGCTTGGACTAAATGTGATTGTCCTAAACTAGCCCGGTGGTTGGAACATCGTGCAACCGTGGGCTCGTTCAACTCAATCACTAGTTATGTGATTGTGCTGAACCAATGTGGTTGAACACACATGTCCAGCCCGATGGCGTGGTTGTGCAAAAATTAACAACAATATATTTTGCAATAGAATAGCAATATATTGTTATTTTACTAAATCAGCTTGGTGGTTGGAACATCATGCAACTGTGGTTGCTTCAGCTTTAATCACGAGTTATGTGATTATCCTGAACCAACATGGTTGAACAAACATTAGTTATTGACCAGCTCGATGGTTGAAAATATTGTGTTTCTTAGTACTTAAATTCATTAAATTTAATTTCCTGCTATTCGGGCCATATACCACTTCTGGACTGGGATGGCTTGGACTTAATGTGATTGTCCTAAACCAGCCTGGTGGTGGTTCAAGACAAACAGTTCACGACAAGCAGCAAGCAATTCCTGACATAAATTGTGAAATTAAGAAATGAAAATCAATATATTGTTATTTTCTAATTGTGAAATTAAAAAATAAAAATAATATACTTGCTATTGTCTAATATGTTACATTGAGACTGTCAGGCTAAACCAACCCAGTGGTTGAAATTGTGACAGTGTCCTAAACCATCTAGGTGGTTGAAATTGTGACTGTCCTAAATGTGTCCTAAACCAGCCCAGTGGTTGACTATCCTAAACCTAAATGTGTCCTAAACTAGCTTAGTGGTTGACTATCCTAAACATGTCCTAAACCAGCCTGGTGATTGAAATTGTGATTGTCCTAAACTAGCAGCTCGGTAGTTAAAATTGTGACAATCCTAAACCAACGCGGTGGTTGAAAAATTTTTTGCTTCATTATATACTTTAATTAGAATGTGTTTTGTCTTGTTTTAGTAGTGCAAAAGGAGGCTCATTGTTCTATTGTTCCCATATGTTGGGTCAGCAGAGACAGAGTTGTATCTCAAGTTTATGGATCAAAATTTGGACATTTCAATTGGGCAAAGGAGCTTTGAGCATTGTAAGCCTTGGTACGTCAAGAAACTCAAAGACATGAATGTTTGTTGTTGAAAAACACACATACGCAAGCTATGAATGACTTGACATCTGATCGTGTTGAAGCATCATTAGGAAAAAAGGGAGCTCATTTTGGGGCCCTGTAAGAAATTCACTATTTTCTCTTTTCTCTCTCTACAAAAGCAAGAAAATATGGATACTTGCGTGAGAAATGTCAGTGTGAAAAGGAATAAATATATTCTCACATGCTTTACATTCAATGTTCATATAAGAGCAACACTTTTCTATGCAGAATTTGGTGATTCTGACACCGCAAACGCGTCCGGAACGGCCCAAAACCCCAAGAATGACACTGGAAACGCTGGAATCGGACATCCGGAGGCCCGAAAATGGCCTAAAAAGGCCGAAAAGTGAGATTTGCAGAAGAATGCGATTTAGTAGGGGAAAAAAGGCCGACCAAATCGCGTTTTTCTACAAATCTCAGTTTTTACCCTTTTTTGGCCGTTTTTGGGCCTCCGGATGTCCGATTCCAGCGTTTCCAGTGCCGTTCTTGGGGTTTTGGCCCGTTCCAAACGCGACTACGATGTCAAAATCACCAAATTCTGCACAAAAAATAAATTTTTTAAAGATTCAAATTAGATTACCTCATTAATGTGACATGTTTCTATGAATATATAGTACTATTTCTTTTTCTTATTTTCATCTTCTTTTATTGAATTTTCAACGTTACGTTGGCCCACTCCTGATTGGTTGAGAGCCTATTTTCTCTCTCTTCTAAAAGACCCCAAAATGAGCTCCCTTTTTTTCTAATGTGCTCCATGGGGATCAATGCCCATGTCTCCCTGATGAATGTGCAGTTTGTAGGCCACTTAAATCCTCATCATGTGTTGCAAGGGAGGGAAGTTTTTGTAGCCTAAGGTCTATGTGGGAGCTAGTGGTTTGTCCAAAGGGAGATCGTGAATGACACCGCATTGAATGCATTTGTGGCACATGCAAGCATTGCTGAGAAGAAGACATTCAATGTCTTTCCAAATGAAATGAGGAAAGACAACCATGTTGCTCTAAAATGGAGGAGATTTGAAAATGTCAAGGTTGAAAGATCCGATAAAAAGAGGGCTACTATCATATAAGAGCACTCAGCCCAGGGAGCTTATAGGTCATGTGGTTCAATCCATCCCAAAATATGTGCTCCACAATTTCCCAGCCAGTTGGCAGGATAAGCAGTTCAGGACGTGCCTTGCCAATTTTCCCCATGACACTATTGTCTCTATCATGGATTTTGATGAAAATTATTCATTTGAAGAACAAGATGAGATTTTGCTGAAAATTATTCATTTGAAGAACAAGATGAGATTTTGCTAAAAATTATTCATTTAAAGATCAAGATGAGATGCAAAGTGCTCATCAATCAGTGGTACAACAAGCAAATAAAAATTCTTGTGCATATCACATACAGTCATTTGTTTGATTCTTCCACGCCTGATGCCAATCTGCTTGCTAAGTCATAGGAGTCCAGGTCAGTGCAACGCACATTACCATTTCTACATTTCAGACGATAGAAAACATGACACCTTATTTGTGCAGCATGCTTTTCTACTACATTGGGAATGGTTGAAAAAGGAAAATCCCCATGCATTGGGTGTGGTCAGATGGTGCTACCTCTCAATTTAAATCATGTTGTGGATTCTACTTCATCTCAAGGTTCAAATCCCTGACCGGCCTAGACATGATGTCGAATTTCTTTGGGTGTAGCCATGGCAAGGGTAAACATGATGGATGCAACGCTCCTATTAAGCAAGCTCTGTTTAAACACCAATTAAAATACCCTCAAGAAAAACTCAATGATATACCCATGATGTTGTAACATGGCTTACAGCCAACCTCTCCACAGGTGCTCATTCAATATACAGTAAACAAAGCCTTAAGAATACTATAGTACGTAGAGTGTTTCATGAAGTGAAAGTGGATGAAGTGCAAAGGAGAAATCGACATGATTGCGAGAAAATTAAAGGAGTTTGTGGTTTGCACAGCATATGGGGCTTTTCAAACAACCAATTGATTAAAATAAGAAAACTTTCTTGTTTCTCAATGGGTGCATCATAGGGGATCATGACAATTGTGAGAACATTGCAACTCTGAAGACATGGAAGCGAGTTTAGGTTTTTCCTCTAAATTTAGATGGAGTGACAAACAATGGAGAGACAAATGACTCACCACAGTTTGGGGAGAGTCTCGATGACCTCACTAACTGTATGGAAGAGGGGGATAACTTTGCAGTTGTTCCTACATCTGGAAAGAATGAGGAAGATGACCCATACTTTCTATTGCAGTGCACAAAACCTAAGCACAAGGTTGAGGAACCATTTAAGGATAATTAGGGAACAACCTATGAGAAGTGGGATGTAGTAGTCAGAGCTTTTTGGTACAAAAAAACATCTAAGAGAGGCCGTAATTACAAACTGCTACATAAGAGTCTACAAACATTTGTGTACTCTCATCTAATAAGAGCTATTAAGTTCCACATGCAACCTATGCCACAATGAAAGGAGGGCAAAAGTGTCTTCCAATTGGATTTAGACACGCATGAGCACATCTTGGGGTGTCTTGCAATGGTGGCGAGGACTACTGAGATAGTACTAAGAAAATGTAGTCTCATTGCAAGGAAACAATATTCCAATTATCCTAGAAAATAAAAAATGTATTTGAGTCTATGCTTCTTTTAGTAAATCCCAAACTAACCACCACACTTGTTTTTGTAAATCTGTTACGATAAATCCCATGCTTTTTAGTATATCCCAAACAACCAATGTTGGTTTTATTAAATTGTTTTTGTAAATCCCAAACGGTGAATCCCATGCTTGTTTTTGGTATATCCCAACAACCACCACACTATCTTTATTAATTCCCATAACTAATCCACAGATCCAAAAATCCATTCATCTTGTAATAATAGAAGCAAACCATTGCATTGGTGGCTGTTAGTATCCTAGTGCAACCAACCACCATGCTTGCGATCACTTATCCTGCACTACTGCCGTGCACTACTGTCGTGCTATCCTAAAACTTGTTGCACAATGCTATACTAAAACAATCCCCTTTAGACTAGTTATCTTTAACTATCAAATTTCAACCACCGGACTACTTGAAGCATTTAACAAGTCCAAGAAATGTCTATAAGATTTTTACTTTTTCAAAATACAATGACATCGTTGGCTCTTCCCCACGGCTTCCGCAAGAAGAGCAGGGTATTCTTAGTATGCAAGGTTCCGAGGCTTTTTGTCACCTACAGATGTTTTAGTGTTGTTGTTTGTAGTATAAGTGTAGCTTAGGACCTTGGGTTGTATTCTCGTGAGAGACGTAGGCTTAAATGTGGTAAGAAAACATAGTGCATGCATGTGTGAAAGGGACATGCATCATCATGGTTGGGGTAATGAAGGATTTTGCCTTCATTGGGGGTTGAAGAGTTTAGGAGGATTTTAAGTTAGAGGGAGGTTTAGGGTTTAGAAGGAGGTTCCAAGGTTCAGAGAGAGGTTCCAGAGTTTAGAAGCGGTTCCAAGGTGCAGAAGAGGTTTAAGGGTTAGAAGGAGGATCCAAGGTTCAGGGTAGAGTACATGGTGGAGAACTCATCTCCCTCGTAGATCATGGAAGTCAAGGGTTGACGGACTAAGGGTTTAGGGGGAGCATAGGAGTGGGAGAGGAAGAAGGTGTAAGAGCATGGGGGAGGAGAGAGAGGAGAAGGGTGAAGGAGCAAGGAGAAGGAGGAGGAGGAGGAAGAGGGGGGAGGAGGAGAGGGGAGGAGGAGTTGCAAGGTTAGGACATGCTTTTGGACGTGGAGTGCAAGGAAGAATGGACACTTGGAGACAATTGCTTGAATACCAAAGTAGGACTCAACACAATGCCCCAAAGAGTGTGGGCTTCATTCCATTATGGGGTATTTGTACAAGTTGGAGAGCTTCTCTCTCTGCATGTAGGAGTCGTAAGGCATTCTCTCTCTACATGTAGAACTTGCATATAGAAGTTGCATGTAGAAATTGTAAGTTGCATGTAGGAGTTGCATGTAGAACTCGCATGTTGCATGTAGGAGTCATGTTGCATGTAGAACATGCATGTAGGGCATGCATGTAGGAGTTGCAAGTAGAACTCGCATGTTGAGGATTCCTAAGAGAGATTATTCCTAGCCTTATGCAAGTACAAGTGGAGCTTTGTCGCTACTCTACACACACATTCTGTGCTACCTAAGTCCCTATTGGCACAGAGACAACATACATTTTGCAGCTCAAGTAAATTCCAAACTCCCAACTGTCTTATCAACCTCTCGTAGCAAGCATCTCCCAACTCTTTAGGTGTCTAACATACTATGCAGACCTCTTCACACACTCAGATCACACACTGCTTGCTTGACTTTGCTGACTTGTACACCCATAGTAACTCCTCCTTTTTCTTGGGGTCTTCTTCATCGTGGTCTTTGCACTCTATCAAACTTTGCGCCTCCATCATGTCCTCCTAAAAGAAACCTACATCATGAGCTTGACAAGTGCCTTAAAGGACCAGGGAAAATGATAGCCAGGGAAATTAAGATTCACCGTCTTTGCCGACTCTAAGTAATACACCCACCACTGAAGCCATGTCCTCCTTGTAGCTAATTTCCTCCTTCTCCAGGTCTATTTCTCTGAGGAGGTCATCCAACATCATTTTCAGATAGAACAAAAGCATTCCAAAGTCTTTTGGATATACCACAGATTCGTTGTAGGTGGATCGGTGTACAAAGTTTTGGGGCTAGATTTCATAATGGGCTCTTAGTTGTGTCTACATTGCATGTAAATAGGGAGAGAGTTCATTGATCCTGACCTTCTCATTCTTCAGTCTCATGTTAGTTGTCTAATTGAAATCTTTCATCTCACATTAGTTGTCTAATCGAAATCTTTCAATCTCGCATTAGTTGTCTAATCGAAATCTTTCATCTCACATTAATTGTTAAATCGAAATCTTTCGTCTCACATTATGGTCCTTAGCATGTCAAAGGACACTATCTAGTCACATAGCTGAGAAAACATTGCCCAAGTAAACTCTAGAGAAGATTAACAATTCAATAGATTACATAGATTACATCTCAAGGACTCCTTTCCTTCAGATTACATCTCAAGGACTCCTTTCCTTCAGAGGACTAGTTCCACATTGCTTTGAGTAAGTCGCCTTTTTGAGCTCCCTAATTGCAGGCTCAGCCCTCCTTGCTCCTTTACTTGCTCTTTTCCAGAATGGGGCTGGTTCTTTCCTTCAGGGACCCATCCCCTCCCTTCATGTTCTTCCTCTTTCCTTTGATTTGAGCTTCTTGGTGGGGCTCGGCCCTTCTTGCTTCTTTCCTGAAGGGGTTTGGTTCCTCCCTTTAGGCTCCTTTTCTTTGCAGTCATTAGCCTTCTTCAATTTGAGCTCCTTGTGTTTTGCATTTTTTGCCCAAATGGCAAATTGAGCTACAGCATCTACTTTCTCATTGTAGATAGCTGTAGCAAGTAGGCACATTTGATTTGTCCATAACCTAGATAATGGCAAATGGAATTCTCTACATAGCAATCTTGCATGCACAAACACCCCAAAGCAAAAAACATGCATAGGGTGGTAGCACACAGGCCATTGGATTATGCAGTCATCTATGATGGGGGTATGGCAGACCATGCATTTTGGACCCTCTTGCATAGCAATATAGGCATTCGATTTAACTATTACGGCTGTCAATACCATAGTCTTGCTCTGTACATGACAAAGTTGCTTCTTGACTCCTTTCTCCCTCATCCTAAGGCTACGAATGTTCTCCTTCTCCTCCTCCACTTAGTGCTCACTCTGTGTAACAGCTTCATTTAAATCCCTCAGCATCTGTTGAAGCTACTTAAATTGATCAAAAGCATCAACATGGGCCATTTCCAAGACTTCCACTCTAGTTTAGAAATCTCTCAGGATGATGGACTTCTTTTCAAAACTGTCGAAAGCCACAGCAATCTTGTGCATAGCCCTATCGCAATTTTGTTGTTGCAGGGTCTTTAGCTTATCCTTTGAACTTCCAATAGTGTTTCAAAAAAACAACCCTCACCATGGTTGCTGCAACTTGCTCCACTGTGGCTGCTCTCTGCATCCTTCCTTGCCTCGAGAGCTATCTCATTGTCTTCTCCACCCTAGCTACTCTCGTCCTAGCCTTGAAGCTCTCTCACAGTTCCTGTATCACTTTTCTGGTTTCTGCATTCTCCCTTTTCAACTCCTCCATCATCTAGCCTTTTTCAATGTTCAATGCATTCTGCATGTTGCAGAGCCGTTTGTAAAGACCCTCCTTTCTGGCTCTCTAATCTTCAAGCTCTTTTTGCATCATTGCTAGCTCCATGTCCGTGATGTCCCCATCACTTCTCACTTCTTCAAGCCTATCTCGGAGCTCCTTGATGCGCTTCTCTGCTTCTTCTCTTCTATGCCTTTCCATGTCGACCATTTTTGTAGTGGCCTCAGCTTGCTCTTGTGCTTGCAAGGCCAAGGCCCTCACTTGTGCCTCCTCTACCTTGGCTTCTACACCTTCCCTGAGAAATTTCTCAAGTTGCATTGCCTTTGATGCATCGGTGGCTTTCTCTTGTAGAAAAGTCACTTTCTGAGACATCTTCTTATCGTATTGCTCAAAAATCCCTTTGAGGGTAGATACCATTAGGTGCATTGCAACTCCAGTGGACTGAGATGACAATTGGGATTTGCCATTCACACAAATCTTTAGGTTGGTTATCACACTCTTTGAGATCGCCCTTAAGAAAGATACATCACGTCCTTTCAGTTGCTCTACTGATGCTTGAACCTGCTAGAACTTCATGGTTCCTCTCGTATCAGGAAAGAAGTAGATGGTCTTCTTCAACACATCTTGGAGGTCTATTGGCAAGCTAGAAAGATTGACTCCACTATCTTTACTAATCTGAGCATTGGGGTATACATCTAGAATATCTTATCTCTTCCATTGCTTCTCAAAGAAGTGTGTGCTTGAAAATTGCCTCTAGGAATGCCTAGCACATTTTCAATTCTTTTGACCTTGAAAGACTAGTTGCACCTCCTTCACATTCACCTCCTGTACCAACCTGGTGAAGTTTTTGAGAGCATCCGAATTGGGCTTTTGAAGAGCGAGAGAGGAGCTCCCATATGTCACAATTTCAAGATCAAGGGAGGAGAGGCTCTCACACTGTGCTGCAGAGGGGGAGGAGCTCCCAGACTGTGTAGGGTCCATTATGAGAGGGGATAGAAGTTGCAGGAAGAGTGCAAGGGAGATAGAAATGGTAGAGAGGGATAGAAGATGAAACAGTGAAGGAAATGGAATAGTGGAGGCTTGAGTTTGAGGCTTGAGTTTGCAATCCGAGTGCAAGGGAGAAAGAAACAGTCGAGAGGGATAGAAGATGAAACAATTAAGGGAATGGAATAGAGGAGGCTTAAGTTTGTAGCCCGACTACACTGTCAAGGTGAGAGCCACCATGGTGGTTGGCCTAAATTTTGTTTAATTCAAGAAGGCAGTACTACCTTGCATGGTAGTGAGTGATTAGAAGTGGTGGCATCTAAGATTCCCAACCACGTCTGTGGTGGGAGGCTAGCACCCACCGAGCTGGTAGTTAATTACTAGCCACCGTAGTGGCCCGCAATTACTCACCTTCCAGTTATCACCACTAGGCTTGCATGCATGATTACTATGAGTGTAATAAATTACCATTCATCAGGCTTGCATGCTCAGGAGAGTACTAGAGTGCATGGTAATGAGTGATTAGAGGTGATTAGGCTTCATGATTTACTTTTGTGGGAATTACTGCCTGGTCGTGGTGGCTCTCATCAGCCATGTCTATCGTGGCTATGATTCCACTGGGTAGGCAACAATTAATTACGAACCACCACAATGGCCTGCAATTACTCACCTTCTAGTTACCACCATCGGGCTTGCATGCATGCTTACTACGAGTGCAGTAAATTACCAGTCATCGGCTTGGGAGAGTACTAGAGTGCATGGTAATGAGTGATTAGAGGTGATTAGGCTTCATGATTTACTTTTGTGCGAATTACTACTTGGTGGTAGTGACTCTCATCAGCCACGTCTATTGTGGCTATGATTCCACCGGGATGGCAGTTAAAATTACCAGCCACCGCAGTGGCCTACTCACCCACCACCAAGATTAAGCATGCATGATCACTATGAGTGTAGTAAAAATTACTAGTGTCACTGGGCTCACATGCTCATTAGATTACTAATGAGTGATTAGGATTCATGATTTACTTTTGTGGGAATTACTACTCGGTGGTGGTGGCTCTCATTAGCCACATCTGTCATGGCTACGATTCCACCAGGTTGGCAGTTATTTATCAACCACCACCGTAGTGGCCTGATCACCCACCACCGGGCTTAAGCATACACACATGATCACTACGAGTGTAGTAAAAGTTACCAGCCACTAGGCTTGCATGCTCAGTAGAGTATTGAGTGATTAGAGGTCATTAGGTTGCATGATTTACTTTTGTGGGAATTACTGCCTGGTGGTGGTGGTGGCTCTCATCAGCCACGTCTGTCGTGGCTAATATTCCACTGGGCTGGAAGCTAGTTACCAGCCACTGGAGTGGCTTGCTCACCTACCACATGGCATCTGCTTCATGATTACCAACCCGTTTGGGGTGGCGCCTAGGATTCCACTGTGGTGGCTTGCAATTAATATGGATGGAACCTCAGGCTCCAGCCACTGCAGTGGCTCGAAATTTATAATATATAAGATCTGTGGCATTTGGCATTTTACTATGTTGCTCTCATCTGCCCTTGCTCTGTTACTTTGCTCCACATGCTCTACTACTTTGCCCCACACCCCTCCTCCAACTCTTTTCTGCCCCTGCTCTACTTTTCTCCACGCTCCCTCCTCTACCTCTCATCACTCATCTGCTCCCTTGCTCATCTAGTGCTCACCCACTCATCTTCACCATGCTTACTACCCCCCCTCCCTCGATGCACTATGATCCCAATGTTATCTACCTTCTCTTGATAAGGTGATTGTGTTGCACTCACCTGGAGTAGAAAAGCTGGCACTAGTGGAGACCCTTCATTCCCACCATAGTCGATTCCCCCCATATCTGCATGTCACCACCTTAGATGACATGCTCACCTCTGACCTCTTTATGGTGGCTATGTTGTATGGGTTCCACCTAGATGTCAATGAAGGCCTCAGTATTTTCATAGCAGAGTACTCTTGACTTGTTGGGGTGGGGCGTAATCTGAGTCCTACCAATGTGCATGGTCTTTGGCCTCTCCATCGTCTCCTCCTTTGGCTCCCTATAAAAAATTTGGGGACAAGCATTTTCTGAGCGAAATCTTCCGAGCGTCCGAGCGAAGGAAAAAAAAAGCTTCCAACTATGCATAAATATGGCAAAAATCGATCAGAAGAAAACATAGTTTCACTTAGAAATATGCAAAGTATTATAGCAATGCCTATTTTATACAAAAATCTTTAGGTGAATCTGTAGAAATGGTGAGAGCATAATGGGATGGCTTTTGAAGAAACCCACATGTAGAGTAGACTTCTCTATGAAAATTCCCTTATGATCCTTCTTACAACTTTTACTTAATAGGGGGTGACATTGAAAACCCTCTCTAAACCTATCTTCATGAAAGAGTTTCTTCAAAGAAAACTCATTGCAGCAAGCCATCCAGGTAGTTTCGCCAGCGAAACTACCTTGGACAACACTTTTAAAAGTGACATAACTTTCATATCCAATGTCCAAATATAGTCATTCAACCACTCAAATTGATCGGAACACCCCATTTGAGCACATCTATGGAGTTATATTTTGGAAAATCTTTCATATATAGTATTAAATATTACATATATTTTATGAGAGTGATATATAAGCCCAAGTTAATACTTATTTATAGTAATTTAAACTTCTTTAGAAACATGTCCATAAATATGCTATAAAAACACTAAAAAGATATTGCCATATGATATAAATGTGTTAATAAGTAATTATATATGCATAGTATTATTACATTGAGAGTGATTATGAGGAATGTTTCTTAAAGGAATCAACACTTTTTTAAGGTAATAACAGGGGTACAAAGGGATGTCTCTAAATAAGAAAATTATGTTGTGTAAAAATGAATGAGTGACTAGTCTGTATATTTTTATGATAAAGGGATCTAGTTCTCGTGAAAATAAAAGTGTAAAAACCATGTTTCCTAAAGAAAAACATTTTTAAAAATCTCTTGAAAAACACGCTCGGATAAACCTGCTCATAGGTTTTTGCTCGTAAAATTGACGCATCCAAAAAATTTTAATGCAACAAGATAGGTTGGTGGAAATACTGAGTTGTGCAAATTCCCTCTTGCTCCATAACCACTCAGCAATGGATGGATGTAACCTTTTGTCCTCTAAGGCTCTCAACAATCTTTTGGTTCATTGGATGTAATGTTTTGGTCTCAATCTCAAGTATGGTCGCATCTTGTTTGTGAGCCATCGGTCCTCATTAATGAGAACTGCTATCATGTCATCATAGACCATTTCTCTAACTACTCTTAGTACTATAAGTACTTCATTATATTTTGATATATTTTCAATATTAGAAAGAAGGAAGTGAAATCTAGTCATCCTCATTAATCTTAGCCTTAAGGGTAGCCAATTTTTGAAGAAGAGATCCTCATGTGGTCAATGCTCATTGAGAGCACCACTCTCTTTCATCTTCAAATTGGATAACTTTTGACTGAGAAACACTTTTGATTTATTTATTTTGTTATCAAATAGATTCTCAAGCTTCTTCCAAATTTCATTTGTTGTTTTATCAAAATTCAGATGATGGATCAAGCTATTATCTAATCCCAGGCCAATGATTGCCATGGCTTTGTCATTTTGATTCTCCCAAAAAATGAGTCTTTGGGCAAGCATCAAGAGAAGTTGAGGACATGGTTTGACATGTAGGAAAGTTTCCTCTAGAAAATGATTAAGTCACAAGATCAACATAGGAAAGTACAAGAGATGATAAAGAAATTGATTACAACTTTCTTGTTCCTATGTGCCTCTAGGGTGCCTCCATGACTAAAGATGATAAAGAAATTGACTACAAGTAGCAAGATCAATGCAGGGAAGTAGAAGAGACTTTTAAGCAAAAATCAAGGTTGTAGGAGAGAGTAATGAGGGGGATCATACAACCCCCAATAATGCATTCAAGAGTGGTGCTCTACTAATTACAATGAGGATCGTGAAGGGGATTATCCAAATGAAGAACATTACAAAGATCATGGTACCTAGAACATATCTCAAACATATTTGATGAAAGAAATATAGGATTTTTTGGAGTAGGGTAGCCAAACTAGTTGCTCTTGCGATGGACTTAAGAACCATACAATCGTAATCATAGAAAAAGGGCGATCTTATTATGGTAAGCCCACATTAAGCAAAAAGTGTAATTGGTTCACGAAGGTATTTTTTGAATACTACAAGGATATGATAAAGACATGAATACTGGGGGCACACTCCATCTAAGGGCAAGACTATAGTGCACTCACAAGCTTAGTTAGCTTTATGGTTTACATCTACGAAAATGGGTGTATGTCAAAGAATGGAGATAAAATCTCTAGGTTGCAATATTCTCCCTTTCCCATAGCCCTATATTTGAGTCTTTATTTTGGATTGGAAAACAAAGTAGGTTATGCAAAGTTTTAGAACTCAATTCCTTGTATAACTCCAACAATGCCATTTGTTATGGAGCTACTTCTACTATAGTTAGATGTGCTTCATCGACTAGCTCCACTTCTATTTAAGTTCATGTCATAGGCATTTTACATGAGCCTTCACAAACTATGTCTCTTGATGCCTTTCATCATCTAGTAGATTCAAAGCACTAAGATTGACAAATATCTACAAAAGCATCAACAAAATGATCGGGATTGAAATGCACACTACCTAAATGGTGTAAGCAAGATATAGGAGTGGTCAGCCAAAGTTGAACCCCTTATAGAATGGTGATGGATTAGATAGAGAAACCATAATAGAAAGACATGGATTTTTATGTTTGTAGAAAGTTGCCAATTGTTGAAGATGATCTCCATGCATTGAGTGAGAGAGGCCAACCTAGCTCTAACACCATGTATAATAATATGGTGAGGAGAGTGATTTAGGTAGAGAAGGTCACATGGTGGAGCAACAAATATGAAAATTGAGGCAAAGTAAGGTAGATGATTGCTTGATGTGAAAGCAAGTATAATGCCTCTTTTGTAGGCTAACAAAGCATATATTTTGCTCTTAAAAAACATTGTTTACATCAAAATGAATTTCAAAAATTTTGATTTGCATTGATTAAGTTTAAAGAAACAATGTTTCAAGAAGGGATTGTGTTAAGATTTGGTCCTTATTGGAATATAAACCAATTTGGAATTGAATTTCTAAAAATGCAAAGTGCAAACAAAATTATGTGTTTGCAATAAAACAACCAACATTTTTAATATTTCAATGCAGTATGTGTTCTATTTGTC
The DNA here is from genome assembly GCF_047967505.1 of Dipteris shenzhenensis. Taxonomy (NCBI): domain Eukaryota; kingdom Viridiplantae; phylum Streptophyta; class Polypodiopsida; order Gleicheniales; family Dipteridaceae; genus Dipteris; species Dipteris shenzhenensis. Next base: position 46,687,208 of record NC_141607.1, on the reverse strand, counting down.
AATCACATGAAAAGGTATGAGCATATAATAAAGCATAATTAGAATTCAATAGTATTTAAAAAAACTATAGTGTCACAATTCCTAATTTATATGTAACCGATCACACTCCAAACATGTTTGTCAAGAATTCTCCTTCAATTGTTTGACTAAATAGTCTAAATGTGAGAAAATGTGTATCAGTTTCTAGCAAGTGAAAAAAATATTATAACAAGCTCAAGAATTTCTCCATCCACAAATCCTTTAGTATTACTACAATTGATTCTTTGTCGATTGCATCGATGACCACTTTCAATTTTAATGAGTGAAATCTTCATTCATAAACCAAGTAGCATATCTTCACCTCCTTGATATGATATCTTATTTTTCCTACATGTACCACATATAGATTTATACAATGTTGAATTAAGACTCCTAATTGGAACATTACCACAAAACTAAAAGAAGACTTAAAAGAATTACAATGTGAGTAATATAGAAAATCCACAATATGAAACAAGAAGATTCAAATGTTTTAATAGGACTATGAATACCTAATTATCAAAGCCAATTTGCTAGATATCATTGGAAAAACACACCAAAAGTGATCAAGGATTTCTTTTACTTTCATCAGAGTGATTATGGTCACATCTTGTTATTAACACCAACTTGCACAAGGTTTGTGTGCTATGATTTGGTCCTTCATTCTGGGGTGGTTTCAGTTTCTGAGTGGTGGGGTGATTGCCATTTCTAGAGTTGGGTGGGTGTTTCTACGTTTGAGTTCACAACATGGATGAAGATGAGAAGTGAAGCATTTTAAAAAGAACAGTGAAGGCAAGGCAAGAAAAGTGGTATGTAAGTGATTTGTTGAGAACAGAGTTCTAATATGTGGAGCCAAAACAACTAAATACAGCTGTGTTCTACTAGCTGCTCTCGATGCACACATAGCTCCTCTTCCTTAGTCTCTCCCACCCTAATTATAGAATCTAGTCTCCTATTTATACTAGTATGAATTGACACAGGCAGCGGCTACTACCCCACCACCTTTATAGGCATAATGGGGTTTGACATTCATATGTCTACTTGTTAGGCCTTTTTCATTAGATTCTGACATCTTGCCACCCTTTCATTGTCTTTTGCACTCTTTTCCACCATGCACCTTTACTTTCCTTGAAAGAAGTTCCAAAAATTAATGTTGATGGCTAGATTTGTGGCATTAATGCATTAGATTGGTGCTTCGGCTACTCTATCTAGAAAGTCATGTGGGGGCACTTGCACTAGATTGCTTTGTCCTTTGCCTCTACCCCTTCTTCTTTCATCTTATGCTTTGGGCTACACATTCAATTGCCCCACAGCATGCAACATTCTCCCTAGCTTTGTTGTTTCAATCCATGTACTCATCATGATTGATGGCAAGAGTCTGTGCAACAAAGCGGGCTTTCATCTATGGTGTCATTTTGGTGTTTGATGAATTTTTCCATTCTACTTAGGTCACCCAAAGCTTGTTGGTTGCTCTTGGTGTGAGCCTTTGTATCTTCATCCATGTGTCTCTCTGAACCTCAAGACTATGGATTTGTTCATTGAACTGTATGATGGAAATCCTATTGTACCCTTTTTTATCATTTTGAGGAGGGTGTAGCAATGGCTAGATGCTTATTCCCAAACTTCTGTGGCCCATTGTATTTTTGTGTTAATGGTGCATCTCCACTACTAATCAATCATCATAAGCTGGATGGAGAAGGAAATGGGCGACAAAGATTGTTATGAGCTTGGCCTATGACCTGGTTTGCATTGGTGATGACGGTGCCTTCTCTTCATTGTTTTTCAGCACAATGGGCTCAAAATTTATTGGAAGACTTTGGGTGAGCTCCTCCCCCTTGCATCATTGTTCCATGAATCTTTTTAGGGCCCCTTTACTTCTATCCACTTGCGCTTTGAACCATTATTTGTAGCATGCTTCATGTTCCTGGTCTTTTTTTGGTTCCTTGTTCCCTTGGGCTTTATCTTCTTCACCCTTGTTTGCATCTTCCTTTTGTCCTTGCTTAGTGGTTTTGGGAAGTCCCGTGCCACTCTAGGGGGTCATGGGTTCTTCGTGTTGTTGTTCTCCTTCCTTAATAGTGGCTCCTTTGCTTGGCATTATGTGCCTTTATTTGGTAATCATCTCCTCCTACTACGGTGCCCTAGCCTTCTAGGTTCTGGGATGCCTTGGTTTCATTTGTACAGTGGGTGGGCCACGTTGTTAGGGTGTTGGCCATGGAGGATCCTCCTCCTTGATTTGCTCCTGTGATCTCTCCATCTTCATCATCATCCCTCATCTAGTAGAGCTTGTCTTGTTCTGGAGGCTTGGTGAGTTAAGGCAGCAATTCCACCAAGTGATGCTACATTTTTTTGCATTGAAGTTTGATGCCCTTAAAATTATCCAAGGCTTGCTTAGTGTACTTGTTGTCTAGTGCTACCAACTTTCTTCTTGATCTATTGCTTTATCTTCTTTTGAGTCTAGTTGTGTTGCCAAAATGTCGACCCATGACTTCAAGGCAATGTTTTCTTTGGCAAACTATGCACTCATGTCGGTGACTTGCTTGATCTATTTTGTGTCTGTTGTTTTCCATTATGGCTTTTGCCTTGGCAATCTTGAGTGCTTTGACCTCACCCTTGCTATTGCGATCGCCTCTTGTCGATCTTGATTCCTTTCTACCACTTCCTACCTCTTACCTCAGAGGGTAAGTTTGGCATTGGCTTTGCATCGATTCTTTTCAACCATTTGTAAGGCATATGCATTGACTTTTTTTGATTTGAATAGCTTGTTGCATTTGATGGTGGGAGTTTTGGCTATTGTCTCCTTTGGGTTTGGCATTCGTATTGCCTTGGCCACCATCTTTTCATTTATCATCACAAGCTTCCTCCCTAGCACAAAGATTTGTAATAGAGATGGCACATAGTTGTCAAGGGCCTCATTTACTAACTCCCTATCATAGGCATCAGCTCATGGTAGTTCATAAGTGACTCCAAGCTCATCTTTTTCACCCAATTCTTGGCAGGTTGTGTCTAATCATGCTCCTTTGGGGGTTATAGTATAGGCTTGCCTTGCTCCATCCTTTGCCTTTTAATCTTTGATGTTGCACCATCAACCTTGTTTTTTTTGCTCCTTCGATTGACATGAACGGTGTGGTGCCAAAGCTACGATGAGGGAGGGTGGTTTTTTGGTGATGGAGATGGTGTGGGAATCGAGAGGGTGCTGAGAATCTAAATTGCTTGGGAATTCAAATGGCTTGCGGAGATTCTCCCAACTACTGATGTCTCTATATATTAAGGCTTGTGGAGGTTCTCCCAACTAATGAGGTCTCTATATATTGGGATCCCATTATCCAATTTTTGGTGTCAGCTTGTGGGGTAACTGATGAAGTTTTTGGGAAACCCCTACAAATTTCTTGATGAAACATCGAAAAAAGCTCAAATATCCCACGAGTGGAAAAAACTTGCCTTAAGTAGAAATTTGTTCTATTTTAGCTTTCACTAGTTTTGCATAGTTGGGATTCATTCTACACTATTGCTACTGAATGGGTTTTGCATTAGAGATCAAAGGCATTTAGTGTTGGATAAACTTAGGTCGTACCCCTTTTAAGTCTGTGTACTCCCATGCAAATACATTGCAGTAATCTTTGAAGAGAGTTATGGCTATGGTGAGGAATGTGGCGAGAAGCTCATCTAAATCATTTTTGGTTCCTCATTCATCCCTACCTTAATTTTCCTAATTGCTTGTCCTTTGGTGATTTGACCTACAAGAGAGAGAATTGGTTGTTAGACAATAACTAGCCTATTTCCTAAAGAACATAGGGAGTCTTTCGGAATAGGAGCTAACAACCAGGGAGGTGGTCTATACATCTAGCACAGAAAGGGTGTAGAAGATACCTACAAGCCAAGCCTTGCAAAACTGCTCCCATCTTTTGACATCGCTCTCAAACTTGGAGTAGCGTGTTCCCAAATGGCATGCAAGGTAAAAATAATTTCCTACCATATGGCAATAAGGGTAGCTAATGGAGTGGTCTATTGAGCTCCCATCACACCTAGCTGCACCGGGCAACCCATATGTTCTAGGTAATGCTACTAGATAGCATCTCCCAAATACTATCCTCTAGAGAGGATGTTGGTGGGCATATACAAGAAGGAGGCGATGCATCCTTAGTCTCTATTTAAAATACTTGCTAGCGATGGATCCTGTATGCTAGCAAGGCTGGGTCAATCGAGAAGGCATGCCCTCCCTCCATAAGCCATGCCACCATCCCCCAACTGAAGTATCGCTATATCCACTATGTGTGGGCATTGGGATATCATCTTTAGAACCATTATGCAGAAAAAGCATTTGCAATCTACACACATCTACTCTAATTAGGGGTGAAAGGCAATCCTACCTGAGCCAATAACCAAAAGAAATAGGATATTTTCTGTGGTCATATGCTAGATAAGGCCAAAACCAATAGATGACTTCTCAAGGAATGTCCTTCTTGACCTAGTAGCACCCCCTTAAGGGTATCCAAGTAGCTACCTCCAATTGAAGACATTGGCTGATGCATGGCATGTATAAGAAAAAGGGCACCTCCTCCAACCTACTCGAGTGCCCTACTTTGACTAGCCAGAACCACTTACTTGGGTCCCACTAAATATCACGAAGGGGTTGGCCCTCCCAAAGCCATAGACATGACAATAATCCCTTTGGGGCAGACAAGACTATGTCCAAATCAATGTTCCATCCCTTGCCTAAGCGACCCACTACCTTGATATGTTGCCACTCAAAACCATCTAGAGACGCCTCATCCAAACTAGGGCCTCTTTGTCTCGACCTGCAACATCCCTCCAAGGTCCCACCTTGTAAAACCTATGGTGAAATGAAACAAGGTTCTCTGATAAAAGCAAACCTTGAGAGGCAACCCTATTCGTGAGAACTACCTAGACCACAACTGTGAGGGGTCAAAGAACTATGTAGCTCTTCCCACCAGGAGGTGGGGATTGTTGCATCAATATCTGTTGTCCATGTACCTATCCCCCTCAAATATGAGAGAGCCCGTGTCCTAGCCTCTATATCCCAAGGGAGCTGTCCCCAAGCACCGAAGGATCTAGCTAGGCTAGTATCCCACTACACCCAAGCAACATGTGTCTACTAGCCTAGCATGTGCCTCATTGAGTGTCAGACATTTAGGTCCCAAATAACTGGTGACTGCCTCTCAAATCCTCCTTGCAAGAAGAGTTGGCCCAAATAATCCCCCACACTAGCCAATGCCACACCCTAAAAGGTCTCTTCATAAGAGCCCTTCCTAGTGAGTGGGGCCGCTAAAAAAAGTCCACATGTGGGACTGTTGCCACTATCCACATGTGTGAGGAGTGCTCCTCTAAGAAGTCCCCATTGGAGGAGGAGCTTCTAGGGGTCCTCTCTTGGGATGAGACTATGTACCACCAGCTTGCCTAAGAGGGCTCTATTATGTCTCTGGATCAATGATACCCAAACCTCTGCATGCTTGTGGCGTAATCATTGTCTACTATCAAGCCACTTGGGCTATGTTATTTCACATGCCATCCGATCTTGCCCAAAGAAAGTTGCACACCAATCTTCTCAGCTGCCCCATACACCCCCAATGGAAGCACCAACAGGAGGCTATATACCAAGTCATGGCAAGAAGGATTTGGTTGACTACCAATGCTCTGCCTGCTAAGGATAGTTTGCCAAGCTCCAATACAATAGCTTTTGTCGAACACTCTCTAGAACCAGTGCTATCTGCTACTCTACTAAAATATCCATGGTTACCTGATAGCCAAGGTATCTCGCTCTCCATCCCTGCAGGAGCCAATGAAAGCCAAAATTAGCCCCCCTAGTCCCAAACCTCCTGAACCTCCTCTATGCTCATGAAGAAGCCAATAGGTTTGGTCCAGTTGATTTGGGCCCTAGAGGCCTACCTATTCACGGTCTTCATTTTCACCTTTTGAAAGAGTGTTGTTTTTGGCTTCTCATACATTTGTTGGTTCTTCTTGTGTCTCCTCTTGAAGGAGTGGTTCCTTCTATTTTAGCCCTTGGCTGATTCTTATTGTAGTCTTCTTTTTTCCTTTCACGTGAAATGAGGTTGCTTTGATTTTTGTGGTGCGCCTTCCTTTGCCTTTGCAATATTGTTACCACCTTCGCATCTATCTTGGCGATGACTAAATTGGCTTGGGGAGGCTTTTCATTTTCTTCACATGCTCTTGATAACAGATCCAATTGCTTCTTCCAGATCCTACAAATGCACTTCTTATGCCCTTCCTTCCCATAAAAGTAGCACGCATTGTTCGACCTCCTTAAAGGTCTTCTTTCTTGCACTACTTGACTCACCTTAGGAGTTCTTCTGGCTTTGTTGTACTAGTTACAGTCTTTAGTGTTGTCGGACCTTGGTCGATTGTAAATGGTGTGGAACTTCCCCACTCGACACTCATTTGTAGTGTGACCACTTGCCTTGCACTAGTGACAATAGGCCTCTTCTTTTTCTGGTTTGCCTTGAATGTCCATTTTCCTTGAGGAGCTTTTTCACTTCCTTCTTTGTTGCATTGTTCTAAATGGTGTATTTTCCTTGTCATCTTCATCGTCCTCACTCTCTACTTCTCAAATGGAAGGCTTCTTCTTCTTCTAAGTTCTGGTTCTTAGTGCTCCCTTTTTTAATGAAATTGCTTATTGTCGGTTATGTAATCTTCATTCTTCATAATGTTGGGGCCCAAATTGAGGTTGCTCATCAACTAGGATCTAAGTGGCCTCTCATCGAGTACGTTTTGAGTTGATTCGTTAGCACCCTCATCTATATACTATCTCACCCTTCACCTGCTCGAGGTTGCTTAGCTTCAGTAATATGTCATCCTTGCTAAATTTGTACTAGAACCTCTTTAGGAACATAGCCTTCAACTCCTCCTATGTTGTAAAGTGTCCTTTGGGATATTGGTCAAACAATTCAATGGCCTTCTTGGTGAATGTGGTGGGAAAGTATAGTATGTATTCTTGTGGGTGGACATTTTGCAAAATTCCCATTGTTCTTAGGAAAATTTGTACCTAGTATTGGGGATTCTCTCCCTCAGCCCCGTTGAAGTTTTGAAACTTCACCCTCACTCTTGGCCCTCATTCTATTGAAAGTATCTCATTGCTGGCACGGTCATCTTCTTCTCCGATTTCTGTCAACTCTCTTCGCTCTCTATCTTCCCATCCTTTGTCTCTCTCTGTCCATCCTCGTGTTTGCATGCCCTGGTGCTTGCATGGGTAGTGAGGATCCATTTCCTTGTCCTTGCCAAAAATCATCAATGCTAGGGTTTCTTGACTTTGATCGATCCCTGGAACCACTCGTCATTTGGTTTCGGTGATGGTGTGTTCATCGGCCTGGTCACATCTTGCTCTTTGATCACTAGGTCTCATAAATGATTGCTCTTGATGTTTGCAATTACCTCATTTGCCTTTTAGATCTTTTATTTGGCAGCTCTGTCATGCACTATAATCGAGTCATTCACCCCCCAATTTCTCCAACATGTTTGATTTATGCTCGCTTGGAGGATTTCCAAATGCTAACGCTTAAGTTTGCAGGTTTGTGTGTTGTGATTTGGTCCTTTGTCGTCGCACTGTGGTTTTGACCTTTGGGTGATGGCAATTGCCAGAGTTGGGTGTAGCATTGTTGCATCTAAGTTCATGAAGAAAATGGGATGTACAAAGTGAAGCATCGTAGAAAGAACAATGAAGGCAAGACAAGCAAAGTGATATGAAAAAGATTCGTTGAGAAAAGACTTCTATTATGTGGAGCTAAATCGGCTAGATACGACGTCATTTGTAGTTTCACTCAATGCACACACAGCTCTTCTCAATCTCAATTTAGGCTAGCATAAGCTAACATAAGCGACAAGTAGTACTTATCGTTTTTACAACCATAATAGGGTTTGACATTTGTTTGTCTACTTGTCAAGCCTTTCCCTTGGCTTTTGTGGCCTCCACCATCTTGCAAGTAAGGCTGATGGTTGGATTTGCGGTCTTAATGTATCGGCCTTGCCCTTTGGCCACTCTATCCAAGAAGTCATGTGGGGTTAGTCACATTGGATTGCTTTGTCTTTTCCTCCATCCCTGTATCTTGTATTCTAGGCTGCACATTCGTTTGCTCCATGGGGTGCAACACATCTAGCAAATTAAGGACTATCGACTGTGTGTTTTTTTGCAGCCAACATTCCGTAATATAAAGTGAGAAAACCCCACAATTATAAGACTCTCTAAAACTTTGACAAAATATGAGCACATATTATTAGCTCTTTGTTAGCTACACAAAGCATTGTATTAGAGCCCTTATGTAAATACTTGTAATTTATTCAAAGGTAATAATTACACTTAATTGACAACCAAATCTCCATCGCTAATAATAAGCTCATCTCATTTTAGTGCTGTATATATGACTTTAAATACTAGAATGGAGCAAACGTGAATTTTATGAAGTTTATGCCAATTCTTCACCACAGTGTGATATAGTCCACAACACCATTTCTAAAAACAGTAGTTATCCATTGAAGTGGAACTTATAATGTATAGTGCAATGTACAAGTGAAGCACAATTTGAATTTTACCCAAGGGCTTTTTATAGGTTTTTCAAGCTCCTTCATAAGCTTTTTTCAGAATGCAAGCATCCAAACCAAAAAATGTTTCCATCAAAGAACAAATAATCTAATTGCATCAATATGTGAGTTTAAATCTTGAAGAAAGAAAATTTTAAGTTCTCAATGTTTATATCATGTTTAACCGATGGTATAGTCCACAAAAATGCTTCAAAAATGTCTAAATCATTGGAATAGAACTAAGAAATGCAAATCTAATGCAAATTGTTGCGAATACAAAACTCAAGTCCTTCTGTAAAGGAAAAGGCTAACCACTATTGAAGAAGAAATGACAGAACGTCAACATGGAGAGAACGTAGAGGAAAACTACCGAATGAGGCTAATTGGGCAGCCAAAAGATGCTAGAGAGAAATGCAGCATGTAGAGCAACAATATAACGATAGAGGAGGCGAACCCACATTTAGGGTCTAGGTTAGGGTTATAGTAGGTTAGCATAAAACAAAATGTAATCACCCAAAATTAACACTAAGAGTATTCCTAACTAAGTCAACTCGACCAAATATAAGGGCGAGAAAGGTGTCCCCGATTTGCAAATTTCCAATCTATAAACTTGCAAAGAATGGCCAAGGCTAGGAAAACGAGGGGTATAATTTCTTAGAGAATGGCTTGGGACATAGATAAGTCAAAAGGAAAGATTAGTGATGCATGCGAAGTGAGACATCATCTCGAGTTGCATCTTTGTCTGTTTGCACTGGACCTCAGTCAATCGAGTGAGTTTGTTGCCGTAGGCCGCTCTGTACACTTTGGGAAAGTCGATGCAGATCTTACGGTGAAAAATCTGAGAATGTTGATTTCGGATAACGCAAGAATCTTACAGGACACGCGGCTGACGCTTCGAAGTTAGACCGGAGACGGCGGACGACCATGTGGGAGGCGTAGATCGTCGTCGGAAATAGTAAGGACATTTCGTGCCGCAGTGCAGCATTTTCTAAAGGGTCGACTAGTCCGTTGACGCAAACCGTTCAACGAGAGTGAGGAATCAGGATCATGAGTCACGACGATTTGTGCTGGACCCTGGAGGATTCGGAATCAGGCGGTCTCGTCAGTTTGGAGCGGCGAAAAGCCGAGGTCAAATCCAACAAATTTCTAATGGGGTTTCCTGTTGTTGAGCGCCTGTCTGTTCTCATTTGCGAGCAGCTGCAGGGTGATTATCGGGTTTCTTTTTGAAAATCGCGGAGGTGGAAAGATGCAGCAGCAGCAACGGATTTAACCAAAGAAAAGTTGCAGCGGCGGATGCTTAAGCATTCACGTTGCCAAACATACAGAAACAGGTCAATTCCATAAAGAAGGTACGACGTCGATTGCTTAATGAGACGACGGTTATAAGCCGTTGCCAAGCAAACAGAAACATATCAATTACACGAACAAGTGCCCTTTCACTACCTCGTTAGTGGATCGTTAAGCGCTGTGTTTTGCTCCATTTTTTTCTTTGTTTAGAGTGTGTGTTTTGCTCCATTTTTTGCCTTCCCTATGTGTGGGAAGAATATAGTGATGCTTCTCCAACTTTTGAAAGGTAAAAAAATTTTCTTTCGATTTGAGAACTACATGTCACCTGGAAATAGTTGATTGGCCATTGAGAGTGCCGCATGTGCAGAGGATCCCCTCTTTAAGTGCGTGTGAAGCTCTTGCATTCGACTTATTTGTTTTTTTCGGCAGGCCTCTTTAGTCATATAAATCATTCATCTTGTTCCCTCTTCAATGATTACCTTTCTTCTTGTGTTATATATTCATGTCTTTTTTTGCCTCCCTCTCAGTAGGCCTTAGTGAAGGTTTGTCTTGGAGATGGGCAAAATTTCAAAAAATTTTAAGTTTTTATTCGTGAATTGTTTATTGGTCCACTTGCCTGGTTTTTTATTTTTTATGATTGATTTAGGGCATGTGATCTCCACCTATTCCTCCCTCTTTCTCTCCCTTTCTATTTCAAGGCAAGTCTCTCTCTCTCTCTCTCTCTCTCTTCCAAGCTTCACATTTGAAGCAAGCCTTATGAATGCTTTATGAGCATTCATCTTGTTCTTTGTTTGGATTTTTGGCCTACCTCAAAGGTAGCCTTATAGTAATGAAACTAGTCTTTAGAAGTGAAATTAGGAATTTTCATTTTCAAAAATTCTTTCTCCACCACTTAGTTCATATTTAGACACATTCCAATGCAACTACATGCAACTCTAGTCTAACTTGGACATAATCCCCCCCCCCCCCCCTCTCTCTCTCTCTCTCTCTTCCACCCTGCACATCTCAGGCAGGCCTTATGAATTATTTATGAGCATTCATCTTTTTTCTTTTTCTTAGGCACAATGTGATGTGCTTAAACAAACAGAATTGCAATCACAGGTGACAAATAGTTCTTTCTTAGATTGAGCAACTCAGAGAGGCCTAAAAATTGCCCTCAAACCATCCCGGTTACAACCACGCATTCCCTATTTAAAGTGTTGCCACATGGCAGTTTGGTATCTGGAAGGTCTCTTCACATTGAAACCCCTCCACCTTGCACCAATTGTGTGAGGACATTGTTGACGGTATGAAACATCTCTTCGACAAAATTTGGGTATGTGTGCATGTATTAGAGTTTGATATGCCATTCTAGTGTCTCCACCAAAGTCTAACGAAACAGTTCTTCCTTAGATTGAGCTCAAAGAGGCTAAAAAAGCTATCCCAGTTACATTTTTCTATTTAAAGTGTTGCCACATGGTAGTTAGCATATGCGCACTATCTCAACTATTTGGAAGGTCTCTTCACATCGAAACCCCTTGACCTTCACAATAATAGTAAGTTCACTAAGTCACGGGTGGACCATGGCTTCCAAACTTGGTTCTTTTTTAAGTCATTGATGGGGTCATAGCTACTATAAGACTTTGAGAGTAGAGGTCTACATGGTCACTTTGTTCCTTTTTTCTCTCTTTGTAGTAGTAGCTGTCGTCAGTTTTTGGTTTTTTTGTGGAGGCTCTTTGTTTAATTTATTTTGTTCTTGTGAGATGACCCTAAAGCCATCTTTGGAAGGTTGTTCATTTCTCATTCAGTTGTTTCACACTATAGCTAAGTGAGTTTTGCGAGAGGGTTAGTTGTGATGTTGTTGTTCTCAATTGTGGCATCCTTTGTCTTTTGACATTAGGTGTCATAAATATTTTACGGTCTGTGCCACTTCACATTTCATCGAGGTCACTTGCTTGTCTTTATGACCTATCTTTAGCTTGTTATTTACATGTTGTTGTTGTTTGCTTGCCTCTGCTTGGTTACTACTATTGTTGTAGAGTGAGTACTTTCTTGCATAATTACCTAAATTGCTCTAATGTGTTAGGTACTATTGTGTGTTTGTGGCTTGCAGGTAATGTTTTATGCTTTTCATTAATGTTTTCATACTTTCCATTGTGTCTTCAATTGTGCTTGCTTTTCATTAATGTTTTTGTACTTTCCATTGTGTTTGCAATTGTGCTTAGTTGGGTAACCTATGTCGCCTATCCATATCAAGAATTGCAAGATCAGAAGTTGGCAATTTGGCACTCTTGATCATCTAAGTTCAGCCACAGACAATGGAAGGATGGGACCATCATCATCAAAGCATATGATGATGTGTGTATGTTGAGTTTCATTGTGCCTTGTGTGAGTTTCTGTGTTGCAGCATTGTTTTGTTTTGTTTTGTTGAGTGGATCATACTTGCTCACATTTGGTGTTTGTAATCTCCTTTTCATATAGACCATCTTCTTTTCTACGCTTGACCTTAAAGCACACATAAACATGATTACTTGTGCTATGTGGGGTGTGTGTGTGTGTGTGTGTGCATGTGCGTGCATGCGCACGCGCATGCGCGTGCACTTTTCTCTAAAAAAACTATGTGCACGTGCATGCATGCGTGCATGTGCATGTGTGTGCACGTGCATGTGTATGCACATCTCATGCATATGTGTGCATGCGAGAGAGAGAGAGAGAGAGAGAGAGAGAGAGTCAATCATGGGAATAATAATATTGCCATGCTAAACAATATTGTTTGAGCAAAAGATTTCTTTATAAAAATATGATTGTCAATAGAATTTAGATGAGAGAGAGAGAGAGAGAGAGAGAGAGAGAGAGAGAGAGAGAGAGAGAGAGAGAGAGAGAGAGAATACTAATATTGCCATGCTAGACAATATTTTTTGAGCAAAATATTTCTTTATAAAAATATGATTGTCAATAGAATTTAGATCAGAGAGAGAGAGAGAGAGAGAGAGAGAGAGAGAGAGAGAGAGAGAGAGAGAGAGAGAGAGTCGATCATGGGAATACTAATATTGCCATGCTAAACAATATTGTTTGAGCAAAAGATTTCTTTATGAAAATATGATTGTTTCAATAGAATTTAGATGAGAGAGAGAGAGAGAGAGAGAGAGAGAGAGAGAGAGAGAGAGAGAGAGAGAAAGAGAGATCATGGAAATACTAATATTTTAGCCATGCTAAATAGTATTGTTTGAGCAAAAGATTTCTTTATAAAAATATGATTGTTTCAATATAATTTAGATGAAATTTCACTTTGTACCTTAAACTCTCTCTCCTATATAGTCACACTCTGTACCTTGAAGTCCAATGTTCCCTATAGTATACATCCATAGGGAACAATGTTGCAGAGTCTCATGGGAACATTAATTAAGATATTTTAGATTACTTACATACTATATGTCCATATGGACCAATGTTCTAGGAGAGCTAGAGTCTCATAGGAACATTAATTACTCGTTACATACTAAGCATATGTTATGCTAAAAAATGTTGTCTATGCAAATGATTTCTTTATGTATCTATGTTTTTCTCAATAGAATTTAGACGAAATAGAGATGAAATATGACTTTGTACTTGAGACTCTCTCATCTGACTTCCACTTCATAAATTAGAGTCCTACTTTGTACCTTAGAGTCCCACTTTGTACCTTAGAGTCCCACTTTATACCTTAGAGTCCCACTTTGTACCTTAGAGTTCCAATTTATACCTTAGAGTCCCACTTTGTACCTTAGAGTCTCCATGTTTTTTAATACTAAGCTTAAACATATGTGATATATAGGGTTTTTTAATTGTGCCCTGCTCGAGGTGCAAACAATGTTAAACAATGTTTGTTGTGGAAATGAGTTCTTTGATTAGAATTTAGATGAACTCCCACTTTGTACTTTAGAATCTCTCCTATAGAGTCCCACATTTTACCTTAGATTCTTTCATGTAGGATATGTCCATATATGATTGTTTTAATAGAATTTAGATTAAGCCCCACTTTGTACCTTAGATTAAGTCCCACTTTGTAGCTTAGAACATAGGACTACCCATAGTCCTACTTTGTACCTTAGAGTCTCCCCTATAGGATATGTCCAGCACCAAAGATCATCTTTAAAAATTTACATGTATGGCACACTAGTTGAATAATTAAAAGCTAGGTATTTGAGCTCTATTACATGTTCTTCTTTATAGTGGTGTATTTTCGTATTATAATCATTGCAAAGGAAAAAATAGGAAATTCAACTTTGTACCTTGGAGTCCTCTACAAAGATTTGCTCATATGGTATATTGGTACTTTTTTCACTAATGATCGTCTTTTGCAATGGTATATTCTAAAAAACATTTACATATATAGTAAATTCATAAAAAGGGACACAATCATGAGGTGTTGTTGCTCCTAAAAGTTCATGATTTTGAAAAGAATCAATAGAAAATGCTATTTCTATTTTGGAGTACCTTCAACATAATAGCACTTAATGCATTTTTGGATTTTCAATCATGGTACGGGATCATTCAGTAATGATTTTGTTTCTCATTTACTTCTTGAAAGGGAGTTTTCCTTGGCCGTATATGTCCTAGCTATAGGGGTAGCTTGCTTGAGCATTTGTGCTCTCTTGTTTGTGACTTGTTTAACTACCCTTAAATAGTGTTCTCAAAGCTCTTACCTATGAACTTTTACCAAGGGAAAACTTACCCAGATTGCAAGTGAATGCCGAGTAGATATGTGCAAGCATACTGTAATCAAGCTATGTGGTAGAGGCTTAGGTAATACTCCATTTGGCACTTGATATTTTAACTAAGGTGGAAATTGAGGTGTCAATCTTGAGGTGAAACTGATGTGTCAATCTTGAGCTGCAATTGTGATGTCAATCTTGCCCATGGTGAATGAGAAAAGTGGTAAATATGGAATACCTTTATCAATCAAGGTATCAACAAGGCCCTATGTGTCCGAAGACCATGCACAAGGGCATGGAGTCCTTTCCCATGGTTCCACCTTGATCAATGCATTATAACCCATATACAATGAGGAGTTCATAGGATAGAGGTTTCCCTTATTTGAGCTCTCACTTTTTGGGGGGAGCGATTTTCCAAGCCTTCTCATTTGTTATGTGAAGCCCTTTTCCTTGTCCCACAATTGTCATTTTATTCTTACCTTATTGCAACTCCTTTCACATTTCATGCTTGTGCCACCTCTCCCATCCCTCTTAGCATTTTCTCTTAGCCTTGTTACCAATCCCATTGAGTATTAGATTCCATAGCTCTCCCTTCCCTTTCCCCCTCTCTCCTCATTTTCTCATTCCCCCTTTCCCACCCAGTCTCTCCTTTTTCATCTGCTATTTCGCATCCTTGTATCAATTCCATCCCTCTTTTCCTTTCTCCTAATTCAATATGGATGGAGGAGTGCCTCTATGAGAGCTGATAATATACCTCGATAGGACAAGGTATTCAATATACTTTTTAGCACCTATAGCTAGTGTGTTAATAACTGAATACTTGTATTAGGGTTACTAGATTAGTTATGTAAAGAATCTTAGTTAGTGACATGGCCTTATAGAGAACTACATGGATTTATAAGGAACTACACGGTGCTTATAACAACCTACATGAATTTCAAGGTTTCATACAAACCTACATGGATCTCTATGGAGGAACGACAAGGTTGTTTACAATGAACTAAATGGAACCACAAGGTTATTATAACAACGTGTATGGAACTAAATAGTCTTAATAGAACTACATGGTTTTGTAAGGACTTGCATGGTCCTTATAAGGAACTACACGATCCTTGTTAGGAGCTACAAGGTTCTTAAAATGATGCACATGGGTGTATGGTCTTATAAATACCTACATGATCTTTATGAGGAACTCAATATCCTTATAAGGACCTGCATGGTCTTATAACTACTTATATGCCCCTATGAGCTAAGTGGTCCTTCTAAGTCACTATTAGGAGCAACACAATGATGGAGCAATAATACGACGAGAAGCAGAATGCATGAAATACATAATACAAAAAGTGCACAAAATGGAAGAGAAAGAGAGACACCAATATACGTGGTTCACCCAGTATGGGCTACGTACATAGAGAAATAATAGTCCTATTTTTTCTTATCTAGCCCATGAGAAAATACAAGATACACGCAGTATATCCAGTATACTCATGCTATGTGAGCCACACTCTCATGCTATATCCAAGCAACATATCTAATACACTCATGCTATGTGAGCCACACACTTATCTTACAATTTTTGACCACACAACTCATGCATCCCCCCTTGGAATTCCTGACGATATTAGTAGGGGGTGTGTGGCCCACCTCCTACACCCCCCCTTCAGAGAGTGGGTATAAACATGCCTGGTTCCAAAGCACAGTTAAAAAAAAACTTTTAAAAAAAGGATGAGGCTCCATATACAACAATCTCCCACTTGGAGACTGATCATAGTAACTCCAACGTTACTACACTCAGTGGAGTTATTTGGATCTGGCTATCTCTCATATTCTTCCTCATTCTTAAAGACCAGTTGAAATTGATCAAGAGCTCAACTTCTCCCTGGTCACCACCTTTGTGTAGGATTCTAGCTAGTGTGCATCGTTTCCAGTTTCAACTATCCATCCTCCAAAATAGATTGGATGAAATGATATTTGAGTAGTATGTGTTTGGTTCTTGAATGGAAGGCTAAATTCTTTGCAAGATGAATAGCGTTCTGGCTATCACTATACAAGTTGCAATTTTCTTGCTTCTTCCTAGGTTCCTCCTCCATAAAACTCTCAAACCAAATCATCTCTTTAGTAGCCTTTGTAACCGCCATGTATTCTACTTCAATTGTAGAAAGCGTAGTAACCTTTTACAAGCTTGAAACCTAGCTTATTGCTACTCCAGCTCTACAGTGAAAGCATACCCAGTGGTGATCCTTCTTCTATCTTTATCACCTGCCATATTTGAATCAACATATTCTTGTAGAAAAGTGTTTGAACCATGGGGCAGATCTATGAACAATCCGCATAAAGAACATTGGGTGATTGTAAAGTGAATTCTCATATATTTGAGAGGTAGGAATCCTTGTGCATTATGTCTACAAATTTTTCATAGGCAAGTGAATTAGATTGCAAGTTTGGTTTTGTATAGCAAAGAGTCCATTTTCTCTTTCATGCCTTAGTCCCACTCCTTTTTTGGGTTCTACCTACATTGCTTCTTCATACTTTTCTAGTTCACTAGAATCAATCAATAGAACATTATTGAAAGAAAGAGAAACCACTCAATTGGTCTACTTATCATGGTAGACCTTCTAAGTGCACTTGCAAGAGTTTGATGTTCTTGATGGAACTGTTGTACATTCTCATTTTCTGCAACCTTGGTGCACTTGAAGGAGTTTGAGGTTCTTTCTATTGCTGTTGCACATTCTCATTTTCTACAACCTTTGGAATTTTATCTCCTATGGCTTCATCAAGAGTTTTGTATTATGTATTTGCATTTTCTTTCTTCCTTTTCTACAAAGTGATATTTATACATACCAATCTCATTGAATACAACATCTTTGCTCCTAATGACTTTGTTAGTTTCATGATCCCACAGACAATAACAATACCTCCATATCCAATAAAGATGCACTTCTTTGATTTTGCCTCGAGCATTATCCTTAATTCGTTACCAACATGGACAAATGCTTCACAACAAAAATAATAGTTAACCTTTTTACCTGTCCATGTCTCTTCTAGAATGCCACCATTTAAGGAACTTGAAGGCGATCTATTTATTAAGTAGACTATTGTATTCATTGCTTTAGCCCAAAGCTATAAGGGCAACCTTGCATGTAGTCTCATGCTCTTTGCATGCTCCATTATTGTTCTACTCATTCTCTTTGACACAAGATTTTCTTGTGGTGTTCTTGGAGTTGTCTTCTCTCTACAAACTCCATTGTATGAACTATAACTATCAAATTCTTTGCTATTGTAGTCACCTCCATTATCTGATCTAAGACCCTTCAACTTCTTTTCCATCTCATTCTCAACAAAAGCTTTTCATTTCTTAAAAGTTTCAAAGACATCAGATTTTCTTTGAATGCAATAAACCCAAGGTTTTCTAGTTTCTCATCAATAAAAGTAACATAATAGTGAGAATCACCAAGAGATGATACATCAGTAAGACCCCATACATCTGTATGATCCAAAAAATCCAAATCAACTTTGCTTCAAATCTGGCAACAATTTTCTTGAGTGAAGAATCTGCATCCCCTTCTCACTCATGTCCAAGCATATGATGCCACAAAACTGTATCTTCTCTTGTAGAAGCTAAATCATCAGAGAAGTAAGCATTACTGGTACAGAAATACAACGTACCTACCTTGTCCCATTTTGCTATTATCATTGATCCTTTAGTAACCTTCCAAAATTTTTTGTAAATGTGATTGTGCAACCTTCATCATCCAATCGTCCTACTAAAATTAAGTTTCTTCTATAATCAAGATCATACCTTACCTCTTTCAGCAATCATTGGTTTCCATTTTGCAATTTTATCAGCACCTTGCCCATTCCAACAACCTTACATGCTTCATCATCACTAAAATAAACTTGTCCAAAATCACCTAGAACATAATCTTGAAAATATTTCCTATGTGGTGTAGCATGAAATGAAGCCCTTGAGTGTACTATGCACACATTAATAATATTGTCCAATGAAACAATCAAGGCATCTTGCAATACAGTACCTGCTACATTTTCTTCCTACATACTCTTTTGTTGTCCATCTCCTTCCTTTTTCATTTGCAATCAATAGTCTTTCTTCAGGTGTCCTTTCTTCCCACAATGCCACCACTCCAGGTTTTCTTTAGATTTGGATCTACTTCTGCTTGACTTATCGAGATTTCTTGGGCTCTTTCCTCTCTCCCTTTGTCTTCCCCTATTCTCAAGAGTCAAAGCATTACTTGATGTTTCATCTGTTCTTTTCTATCCCATTTCCTTGCTAAGGAGGATACCAACATCATCAAACTTTAAAGTGTTTGACTCGGAAATAGAATTACTCACAGCCAAGCCATCCCAAATTTCTAGCAATGAGCACAAAGTCAGGAGAGCTAGAATGTCATCATCAAATTTTACTCCTACAGATCTTAGTTGGCTTGTATTCATATTGAGCTGATTCAAATGATCAGTTATAGACCCACCTTCTGACATCTTCAGATTGAATAAATGATTTATAATAAATAACTTTCTAGAAGCTTATGGGTTTTCATATAATGTATTCAATGTGCTCATCCTTCCTATCAAGAACCTACTAGGATTCAGCTGCTACTGACATACTTGGAGTTTCTTTTCTATCCAGCCTAATGGCAAGAACAAGGCCTTCTAGTATAGATAATTCTCAAATCTACATCTTCCAATGATGGTAGCTCTTGCCATTAAATTCTTGATTCTGATCTTACCTTCTTTCATCATCATTGCTCCCACTCAAATGAGGAACCTTGTTCCAAATGAGTCAACCAACGTTACTTAAGCAAATGCTCAAATACTAGTTGTTTGGATTAACGCAAGAACATATTAACAATGCGAGAAGTGGAATGCATAAAATACACAATATAGAAAGTGCATTGAATGGAAGAGAAAGAGAGACACTGATATATATGGTTCACTCAGTGTCAGTCACATCCACGGAGAAATAGCCAGTCTTGCTTTTTCTTATCCAGCCCGTGAGAAGATACAAGATACAAGCAGTATATCCACTGATCTCATGCTATGTGATCCACACACTTATTTTATAAAATTTGACCACACAACTCATGCACTAATTTTCACAGTCTTTGAAGTCTTCTGACACAACATCACAGTTGCTATTGTGCACACAATCGTATAGTCTGATCAAAAATTCGATGCACACACAAAAAATTTCTTTGTGTCACACGGCATGGTTCCAGGGTGGTCACACGTTTGTCACGAACAAAGAGTGTCATATAAAATTCTAAATTTCTCACTCATTTTAGATTAAATGTTATTGAAACTTTGTAAGTGGTCTCTTTACATTATGTAGAGCTTAACTTGATTTATTGGTATTTTTTTGAATGATTTATCTAATTATAAATAATTATTTATAATAAATAAAGTCATAAAATACATGCATTTTAGTAGCACACCACATTTTTTTAGTATTTTGAATAATTAAGCAAATCCAATTCGGTGGAAGGTTAGTAGGCACATAAGGGTGTGTGGTTGAATCATCAAATCCCAAATCCAACGGTTAGATTTAGGAAGATTGAAGTTTAATTTTTACTTTTACTCCTCAGAGGATCAACAAAGAATATTAAAAATAAATCTAGTAATTCTCAAACATAACCAAACATTTCAAAAATGTCAATATTTTTAGTCCTCTGCATGATGAATAAGAGGAAAAAATTTTGGTTAAATTTGAGCAAGGGAAACGTACGATATGGCCTCCAAGAGTGAAATCTCCCTTTTGTGGGTGAAAAAGGGCCACCCAAGCCTAATACCAAGACAAGGTAGGCTTGGTATTAGGCTTGGTGAGGTAGGCTAGGAGCATCACCGATCCTAGTGGCAAGCCTTTGGAGTCTGCATGCTGCCCATGTGGAAGGCTGAGTCATCAAAACCATGCCACGTTGTTAGACCACGTGGTGCCATCTCATCAAGCAGATGTGACATCACTCCTTGCCATGTCACCTTACATTGCCACACGTGCTACCACATGTGCCACCTCATCATTCCACATCATCAGCCATGTGATCACACAATGCCACCTTGGCATACCTCCTCTCCTGGCCACGTCACCAATCCCTCCACCTCAATTTGCCATGTCATCTACCACCTCATGAATGCCAACTCGTCATGCCCAGTACCACATCATGACCATGCAGGAAGAGACTATATCACCACATCATGACCATGCATGGTGCCACATCAGCCAGATGCATACACATGACGATGTGCGATGCATACAATACCTCGATCGAGGTACATATGATGGGTGAGGCATACATTACCTCGTTCGAGGTATGTGACCGAGGAGACATACAGATACCTCGATCGAGGTTCATACATACATGCATGCGCAATGCACTAAATACCTCGATCGAGGTATAAGCTCTGATCGCGGCTCTGGGCATAGTAGACCTCTCCACCAAAACTAAGCCAATTAGTATCAATCTTAGCACCTCTCCACCAATAATAATGAAGAGCAATCTAAGAGCAATCTAGTGGATGAGTTGAGGCTCTCTATAAGACACCACGTTTTGGTTCATTTCACCCATTCTTAGCCATTCTTGCCTCCTCATCACTTTGTCACACCTTCCATCCTACTTTCATTGAGAATGGGTTCTCAAAGCCGTAGAGCTAGTAGACGTGAAAGATGTAGGAACCCCCCCCCAAATCTCATTGACGAGGAGCGCAAGCGGAAGGCTCGTGAGCGCAAGAGAGCCTCTAGAGCTCGAGCTCGCGCTGCCACCACTGATCCACCTCCAACTCTACCTCTACATCCCACCTCCACCCCCACCCCCACCTCCATTGTCCCCCCATGCTCATCCGCTCCCCTACCTCTAGCCTCCGCCCTTCCCCTAGCCACCTACATTTTGGCCTCCACCTCTACCTCTTCCCCCTCCACCCTCCCCCCTCCCCCTCCCCCCGCTCCGCTTGGCGCCTCCCTTCCCCCGTCCACCCTACCATCTCCCATTGATCCCGTTGCCCCACCTTGCAGCAGCAGTGTTGCTTCACGACGTGACTTGCCGAAGTCCACTATCCGTCGTCGTGCTAGCAAGATTGTGCAGTCTTTTTTTTGTGACCTCACGCCAGCTTCGCAGTCTTCTCTTCTTACGTCCTTGATTGATCACCTTGACTTGGTAGAGTGTAGGAGGCTTGCTGGTCTTGGTGCACGTAGAGATAGGGTTGTATCTAGCGAGGTCCTTAGCAGTGTTCGACGTTCCTATGCTTCTATTAAGCATAGGAACTCCAGTGATGCCTTGGCAGCACGTCGTGCTATTGTGGCTGCCATTAGTAGACCTCATATGATAGGCCATGTGCGTACCGCTTCACGTCTTCTTCAGATTGCACCGCGCACATTGCGAGCAGGCATCATTAGGAGGCAGAGTCTAGAGGATAGTGAGACTGATGCTCTTTGGGCTTCGAGTGGTCGTGCACCTCGCTGCGATCGATTGTTGGATGATTCCACTAGGTCCTTCATACAACAGTTTTGGGAGGAGCATTGCAGAGCATCCCCGGTGTTCAAGAAGGCATTGCGGAAGAGGGTGTCACGCGGTGTGTACATTGAGCATGGTGCATGTTTTTTGGAGTGTACCCAGACTGAGTTGTACACTCAGTTTGTAGAGGCGCACCCGGAGTTCAAGATTGGGCAGAGGTCATTTGAGCGATGCAGGCCATGGTTTGTGCGATGCTCTCAGGAGCGTGACACATGCTGTTGTCGCTACCATGTGGATTTTGGATTGATGTATGACGTATTCCGTTCCCTTGATGGTCATAGGGGAGTGGTTCCTACTAGCCCTCACGACTTCATTCATTCCATATTGTGTACACGAGATGGTGATGCTTTATTCCACTCCCTTGATTGTGTGGAAGGCACGTGTACTTTGTGTGGTGACTTTGCTAGAGTGCCACGAGTTGCATTAGATACTTGTGATGTGCAGATGGTTTGTTGGCAGCAGTATGAGTACTGTACCTTGACATTAGATGGTGGTGCACAGTCGAGGAGGTTACAGCTTGTGGGGAAGGAGACACCACGTGTTGTATTCATTGACTGTTTTCGAGGGAAGCTGTACCGCTACATACGCCACTCGCACACTGCGAAATGGGAGGATCGTCAGTTTCGTGCATGTTTGAGGACATTTCCTATAGGGGTGGTTGTCTCAGTGGTGGACTTTGCGGAGAATTACACCTTTGCACCACAGCATGAGATCCAATCGGAGTATTATTTCTCCGAACAGGTGACGTGTGATTGAGTATTGATTTTTTCCCCGCCTCATTATATTGAATTATTTCAATAGTCATATTTTTTTTTCAATGCCATATTGCAGGTTGCTATATTTGTGCACATTAGCTATCGTCATGCACAGGCTCATGTGGATGGCATTGATAGCACCATGGACTCACGCATCATTGTGCGAGAGTATCACTTCTACATTAGTGATGATCGATCGCATGATGCCCATTTTGTGCAGCATTGCTTCACTTTGCATGATAGTTTCTTGAGGGATCATGGTGTCACATGGCAGCGGCGCTGGATTTGGCAGACGGTTGCGGCGGTCAGTTCAAATCCGCTAGACAGTTTTATTGGTTCTGCAGATGGCACCGTGAGACAGGCATTCCGATCACATGGAGCTACTTCGAGACAGGGCACGGTAAGGGAGAGCACGATGGTGTAGGTGCTTGCGTGAAGCGTGCTTTGCGTCGATACCAGTTGCGTCACAGTGCCGATCGCTTCAAGGATGCACATGATGTGGTGCGGTGGTGCAGCCAGCACTTATCCACTAGTGCTACGTCCTCGTTTCAGTCGCGTGACGATAGGGTGGTGAGCCGGTATTTTTGGTGCGTGGACATTGGGAGTCTTGATCGGTCGAGGCCTTTCGATTGTCGTTCTGTGCCTGGCACTCTTGATTTCCATTCCATCAGGAGTGTAGGTGAGTCTCACCCTGCGATCTTTTCTCGACGGTTTGCATGTTTTTGCTCTGCATGCATTGATGATGATTGGGGAGGGTGCTCCATGATACCATGGGCCGATCCATGGGTACGGCGAGTGCTTTCTCCCTTCCAGCCTTGGGAGGAGATACATGATGATCAGGATGCGGGATTCAGTTCCTCTAGAGATTATGACCAGCTTACAGATATTTTGCGTATTGGTGATATCTTCGTGGTTATTGCTTCGGAGGGCAATGAGGAGGGTGTGGATTATTACTTGTTGCGATGCTCTATGCTGAAGAGTGTGCTGAATGAGGATACAGTGGATGGGCATGGGATGCACTTCAATGCTCATAGCATGATTGTCGGTGGCCACTATTTTCAGCAGATACAGAGGCGTGGTCGCTATATTGAGTTCCAGGAGTACATGGCGGATCGGGAGGCATACATGTATTCTCATCTTGTTGTTGGGATCAAGATTACTTTGAGTCGTGTTCGCACTCGCAAGGCGACGTCCACTCCACGATGGCGCCTTGCAGTGGCAGATCACGAGAGCATACTTGCGACTATTGGCATGAGAGCTGATCCTGAGGAGTAGCACATTACATATCTTATTTTTTGGGATCATCAGTTGATCAGATTGATTTTTATTGGGTATCACTAGTTGATTACACTTTTTTGTATTCGATATGTATTGGCTCACTATGTGACCGTACCATTGTAATTTTCATGGACTCATATTTTGTATTTCACTATGATGGCTGTATACACGTTCATACACATCATTGTATTAGATTCTATTTTTAACATGATGTCCGATGTCTTCTCAATGGGATTTGTTGTGTTTGTAATACAAAAAATTGTTTATTAGTAGTAATGTTGTAATTTGTTTTGTGCATTAGGACATTTTAAAAACGTGACTAAGAAAATAGCGCACGTACTAACGAAATACGCGTGTGGACTTGCTTGTTGGGGATGAAACTTTGCACGACTCTTAGGCCACCCTAGCCAATAGTCCACGCGAGATTTGGTCTGAATTGATTTGGTGTGCGCCACGTGGAAGGTACAATGCGTACATTTTTACAATCCCTACTAGCACTCGTGACTACGTATGAGCTATGGCGCATGTACTAACGAAATGCGCGTGTGGACTTATCTGTTGGGAATGAAACTTCGCACAACTCTTAGGCCACCCTAGACATACATCCACGCAAGATTTGTTCTCCAACTTATTTGGTATGCGCCACGTGGAAGGTATAATGTGTACATTTTTACAATCCCTACTAGCACGACTACGTGTGAGAAATGGCGCACGTACTAACCAAATATGCATGTGGACTTATCTGTTGGAGATTAAACTTTGCACGGCTCTTAGGTTACCGTAGACGTACATCCACGCAAGATTTGGTGCCCAACTGATTTGGTATGCGCCACGTGGAAGGTACAATGCGTACATTTTTGCAATCCCTACTAGCACGACTACGTATGAGCTATGGCGCATGTAATGAGGAAATACGTGTGTGGACTTATCTGTTGGAAATGAAACTTCGCACGACTCTTAGGCTACCGTAGGCGTACATCCACGCAAGATTTGGTGCCCAACTGATTTGGTATGCGCCACATGGAAGGACAGTTGCGTACATTTTTACAATCCCTACTAGCACTCGTGACTACGTATGAAAAATGGCGCACGTACTAATGAAATACACACGTGGACTTATCTGTTGGGGACGAAACTTCACACGCCTCTTAAGCTACCCTAGATGTACATCCACGCAAGATTTGGTCTCCAACTGATTTGGTATGCGCCACGTGGAAGGACAAATGCATACATTTTTACAATTTCTACTAGCACGACTAAACCCTAAACCCTAAACCCTGGACCCTAAATCCTAAACCCTGTTGGGCATGAAACTTCACACGCCTCTTAGGCTACCCTAGACGTACATCCACGCAAGATTTGGTCTCCAACTGATTTTGTTTGCGCCATGTAGAAGCAATCCCTACTAGCACGGCTAAACCCTAAACCCTAAACCCTAAACCCTGGACCCTAAATCCTAAACCCTGTTGGGGACGAAACTTCACACGCCTCTTAGGCTACCCTAGACGTACATCGACGCAAGATTTGGTCTCCAAGTTATTTGGTTTGCGCCACGTAGAAGCAATCCCTACTAGCACGGCTAAACCCTAAACCCTAAACCCTAAACCCTGGACCCTAAATCCTAAACCCTGTTGGGGACGAAACTTCACACGCCTCTTAGGCTACCCTAGACGTACATCCACGCAAGATTTGGTCTCCAACTGATTTAGTTTGCGCCACGTAGAAGCAATCCCTACTAGCACGGCTAAACCCTAAACCCTAAACCCTAAACCCTGGACCCTAAATCCTAAACCCTGTTGGGGACGAAACTTCACACGCCTCTTAGGCTACCCTAGACGTACATCCATGCAAGATTTGGTCTCCAACTGATTTTGTTTGCGCCATGTAGAAGCAATCCCTACTAGCACGGCTAAGCCCTAAACCCTAAACCCTAAACCCTGGACCCTAAATCCTAAACCCTGTTGGGGACGAAACTTCACACGCCTCTTAGGCTACCCTAGACGTACATCCACGCAAGATTTGGTCTCCAACTGATTTAGTTTGCGCCACGTAGAAGCAATCCCTACTAGCACGGCTAAACCCTAAACCCTAAACCCTGGACCCTAAATCCTAAACCCTGTTGGGGACGAAACTTCACACGCCTCTTAGGCTACCCTAGACGTACATCCACGCAAGATTTGGTCTATAACTGATTTGGTTTGCGCCACGTAGAAGCAATCCCTACTAGCACGGCTAAACCCCAAACCCTAAACCCTAAACCCTGGACCCTAAATCCTAAACCCTGTTGGGGATGAAACTTCACACGCCTCTTAGGCTACCCTAGACGTACATCGACGCAAGATTTGGTCTCCAACTGATTTGGTTTGCGCAACGTAGAAGCAATCCCTACTTGCACGACTACACGTTAGCGTACCACCAAAGTCAAAAGAAAATAGCAAAATTAAATTGTGGCCTAACATGTCACACCTTCCTTGTACTCCCATACATGAGTGGAGTTTAAAAGGGAGAAGTGGGATTGTTAATATGTGTATATTTTTTTGGTGCATAGCCTGTGCAACAACCCTTTCTTTTTACATAAACCAAATACCAACACTTTTCCTTATACCAACCGCCAATCCTTTCTCTTGTACATAAACCACTAAATGCAAAAGAAAATAGTGAAATAAAATGGTGGGCTAGCATGCTACACCTTCCTTGTATTCCCGTATACATGCATTAATTGCCAATTGTGTTGATTTCTCTTCTTTATGTTCATTATCTTTTATACATGCATAATAATTAGATTGGTGCATTGGCAAATGTCATATTAAGGAAATTGAAATAGTCCTTAGAAACTTGGAAGGCATATGCGATTGTGATTTGGAAGGCACATGTGATTGTGGTTCGAATATGACAAATAATTAGGTCTTGTTTTCTTTGATCACCAATTAGCACAAGTATTGTTAACAATAACAGACAAATTAAACACTGAGTCATAATAAATAACAGCAAAATCATGCAGAGGACAAGTCTAACTCCATTTTTGAAAAAAATCCCCTAAAAATTTATATTTTTAAAAAATTGTAGGGACAAAATATACGCTTCATGTCAATAATATTAAAAAACTAGAATTGTGAAAAAAGAATGCATAAAATATTACTTATATTTTATTGCAGAACCTAAAAATGTCTAGTATTACCATTTGCAAAAAGTATTCTCTCCTTTAATTTAAAAAACATGACAAATTGCAAAGGAGAAGAAACTGCTTCATTCAACTAAGAGAGTTGCTAGAGCTTTTTCTTTGAAATACCAATCGTTTTCTATGCAAGTGCCCATATCAAATTGAAAGTTGGTAAAATTGATGTTACTTTAATATCTAATTTCATTTGATGAAACAATTTTACATTGGGCTATGGCATTGTCTAAAAAAAGTAATTTTCTTTTTATACAAATTAGTTTATCAAATGGTTGAATTTCAACATATTTTGATATTAAGATCGGAAGGCTAGATTTGGAAGCATGAATATGACAATAGTTGTCTTTTTGAAAAATTGATGAAAATTTGGATTTTGAAACACACTTTATTGACAAACATGAATAGAATAAAATTTTTGTTTAAGAAATGAAAAACTTTTATCCGCAAAATAAAATTTTCATCCAAAATAAGATGAATTTTGATATGTTTAATGTTTAATGTTTGCAATTAATGTTTAATGTTTACAATTACTTCACATGGCATTCTTTTTTGAATACCTTATGTATTAAACAAACTATACACTGAGATAAACTGAGATAAACAAAGTGTGAAGAACATCATGAAAGTACGAAAATGCTCATACATCATAAAAGTGGGAACAATATCATGAAAGTACCAAAATGAATCTGTACATCATCATCATCATGCTACAAAAGTGCATCCCTATACAAGAAACGTGTGAAGCCTAAACAATCAATCTGAATCTGAATCTGATAACTCTACATATGATCCTCTAGTGGAACGCTGACGTGGCTCCTGTATGACTCGCTGCCCAACCGTCCGCTGTGTGCCCTCAGGCAATGCCGGCTCAGATGGTCCAGCCTCATCACCTGCATGAGATGGGCCAGCCTCATCCTGATGAGGAGGAGGGCATGCTGCACGCGCCACTGCTGCCATCTCTGCATCCCTCGCCTCCTCTATGTACGCGCGTCTCAGCTCCCATAGCCGTGCATCTGCGAATACTCGTGCCTCAAATCCAGCGCGAGTAATCGTCTCTACATGTGAAATACGCTGGTCTCGGCCCCGCCCTAGCTGCTGCTCCACCCACTGCTGCAATGATGTCTGCAGCTCTGCCTCTCGCTCAATCCGGCGTGCCTCCTCCGCTCGTGCCTCGTCACCTGGCATGAAGTCACCGTACGAAAAGCGGCGTGGAACGCATGATGCAACCACTGATGTATCCGCACCCTCCTGCATCAGCAATGCTCTCTGTGCCTCCTCCCTGTAGTGCTCTGTCAGGACTACACGGGCGAATGGATCAACAGCCTGACGATGACCAGGATATAGATCATCCATGCCCAGTCCTCTGTATGTCGCCACATCAATGTCGGCAAAGCATACCGGGCACACTGAACGTGCCACCATGTGGCGGGTCATGCAGTGGAGATGTGCGATGTGGCCGCACCCTAGACCAACGGTGTCAAAGTCCTCGTGGCAGAGGACACAAGTGGAGGTAGGAAGCCTCGCTACGACTGCTGCGTCTATCGGTGTCCTAGTCGGCACATCTACAGGAGGAGCAGGGTATAGGGCCACACTGGGGTCGATCCTATGGCGCGACGGATCACGACTGATATGCCTCAACTGCAAGATATAGTGCTCTGCGCGATGGTATGCTATGCGTGTCCGAATCCTCTGCTCCTCCAAATCTGTCTGCAAGAGTCGTACGCGAGACTCCATCTCCTGACGCAAGAGTCGTACGCGAGACTCCATCTCCTGACGCAATAGATGTGCCTGCAATGCAAACATGTCGCGTACATGGTGAGAATTAACCAAAAAACTTCAGTTCAAAACACGCTACAAAAAAATAAACTAACATAATCAAAATAACTAACCTCATCCCTAGACTCGGCCAACACAGCCTCCAACTCTGCAATCCGTCTGTCTCGAGCCTCCAACTCGTGCTGAGGCGCCGTAGATGTGGGAGGTGGTGTAGATGTGGGACGCTCCATCGATGACCGAGGTGGGGGAGGTGGAATCGCAATAGATCTCGATAGGGCCGAGACCATGTGCTGCAAGGATGATGCCACTGAATGAACATCTCCCCTAATCTGTCCTCCCACCGCTCGCAGTGCCGGTGCAGGGATGGTGTGCAACTCTGGTCCCTCGCGTCGACGCCGAACACCTACAATCTGCCGCTCCTGGCGCCCCATCCTACCACGTCCCGCTCCTGATCCTGGACGGGTACTGAGGTAGTCCACCCGATGACCAAGGACAAACTCAGCATAAAGCTGCATGGCAAACGACCTCGCTATCTGGCGGTTGTGAGGCAACCGACCACCATTCGCAGCAAGATATCTCGGATAAATGTGTGCTGCTATGATGGGGTGCCTACACCGTAAAATATGCAAGGGGAGCCCTGATCGTGGTCGCTGGCCCTCGGTGTGACCATCCCAAAACATGTCGTCCAAGGCCTCCCTGTGATGTGACTCCCGCTCAAACAACTGTCGAATCGCTCTCCACGAATCCAAGCCACCACCAGTGATCTCCGCCTCGGCCTGTGCCTGAAAGCTATCCACAACATCCTCAACTGTCTCCAATCGACTCAGAGCCTCAATAACTGAATCCAGGCTCGCAACCAAGTGAGGGGGTGCCCTAGCATCCTGCAGTGCCCTCATCTCAGCTCTCAGCATCTCTATCTGCATACGAATAGTGGTGCTAGAACCTGTGCGCTGGCTGGCGCATGCACAAAAAAAACACATGGAAATTAATATTCTATTTGGGTAATGAAAATAATATTCTATTCAATATGACTTATAATCTATTTACGCAATGAAAACTATTTGTACGTACTCCTTGATGAGGTAGATCCTATGCACCTACCGACCGGTAGATGGGCCAAATGTGTGGCTCAATATTAATCAATATTATTAATAATTCTTAATTTTGATTAGAATTTTTTCACTCTAGTCGTTGCATTTTAAAACTTAGATGTCTCAAGTATTTTCTCCTTATATGTTTCCCTTTTTTCACTTTTTATCCAATATGAAACTTTTCCACATGTGGTGTAAGGACCACATTGTCCACTAATGGCCCCTATACTAAGGACAGATAGTGGAGAGGTTTGGTTAATAAGACCTTCTTTGAATGCTTTACTGCCTTGGGTTTGCAATAGATATGGAGGAGATAGAAGGATACCTAATACATTACTTTGAACGATACACAAGCAAGGCGCATCTAGTATTTCTCAGACTACACATTAAAAATGAGAGCGGGTTCACACTACAGACCTTTTAAAGCGAGAACTTTGAGAAAATAATTAAGCCTTCTCAATATTATCTATTTTGGTTGGGCAATCCACCTCAACTACTGGCCATTCCTATAGATCATCACTTGGTTCAAGACATTTTGTATAAGACTCACTCGACTTCTAGTTGTAAAAATAGTTTTGGAATGAGATCATCCACATACGTAGCAACAACAAAGGGCACAAGATCCCTAGAAGAGGATTCAAAAACTTTGAAAATTAAATCCTTGGATGTCCCTATGCAATGGGAAGGGTTGCATACGATAACTAATGTTAATTTTGGTTGAGCTCAAGTAATAAGCGTCACCGTTGCCTATGGTTGGACTAGCAAGAAAGAGACCACCCTTGCTTACAATGAAACTAGCATATAATTCCTTGAGCATGTGGTTGACATTCCATGTGTGACATAGTTTCAACGAGGGAAAGGAGATATGTAGCATCCGCACTATTTTGGTTATGAGGTGGTTCACGTGATTATTGATACAAAGTCTTTTTGGGAAAACATCTTAGTCGTTTGTAAAAGACAAGATAAATGTTGTTAACATTAGTCATAGGTTTCCCTACGGTGCAAAAAGGGATGTATGTGTGCCACATGGCGAGCTGCCATGTAGCAAACAACATGGAATGGGATGCTTCAAATGTCGACTCTTGAAGGTTATGGAGTTCTCTCTCTCTTAAGTCTCTTATCTATGATCATTAAGGGATGATTAGGAGAGATTCAGTCATTAACAGGCTCTATTTGAACTTAGGTCTATAGTTGATCAAAACACTTGCATATATTAGCATGAATGTGGAATGAATATAGATCCACTAGAGTCCCATGTGCAATGAATGTTAGGTATTCTAGTTAAACTTTCAGTTTCTCTATGGCGTATTTCTTTCTTCTTATACATATAAGAGAAGTAGATGAATTATGGAACTAGACAACAAACATGATCAAAGTGCTAGATCTAAAGCATGCCATAGTGATAGCATAAGAATCTCAAACAGTTTATAGGCACAGACCGTAATATTCGAGTTCTTGAAGACCCATCCAAATATTCTCAATCTTGTAATATTCTTTTTTCAGTTATGCTAGAGTCTATGCATAACACTTAGAAGAATTAGACATTTGCAACTCCATGTCTTCTTAAGGTCTAAGCCACTATTTCATGTCTTCTTAAGGGATATTGAAGATTTGGACTAAGCCACTATCTAGGCATTTCCAAGCTATAGCCTTATCATGCATGCTTAGTCTAATCAATCTATTGACTAATAGGGGACATATGCCTTCAACTTATTTCCTAGTAGAATCGATCCTTACTAATTGCCAAATAGTTAAAGGATGATTTATCATTAGTAATTTCCCAATATATTAGGGATGATTACCCAAGCTTAAACCTAGTTTCCTTCTAAAGAACTTGCTTGTCCCAAAGTGTCTAGTCAACTTCAAGCTTTGGTCACCAACCATGTCACTAGTCAATCTTTAATGTCCAACTCCAATAGTTGACTAGTAGGTTTATGTTTGTGTATTAATTCGATAAGTCGAGCGAGTCTTATACAAAATGTCTTATTAATTTGATAAGTCGAGCGAGTCTTGTGCCTCATTAAACGTTTTTTAAATTTAAAATTTTCACATTTTAAATTTTAAATGTCGTAATTCAAAAAAAATTAATAATTTACAAATGCATTTCAAATTTATAAATACTTAAAAATTATTCCTATGAACGTTTTTTATTTAATAGAAAGAGCTCTATTTAACAAAAAAAAATCTAATTTCACATTTTAAATAAAAAATGTCATAATTTACAAATTTCAAAAAAACATTAAAATGCATTATAAATTTTGAAATTTTTTATAATTTTCCTTATAAACTAAAATTTAATTAAATTCTACCAAAAAGAAAATGCTACATTAAAAAAACAGAAATATAGAACTCCTAATTCAAAAATTTTAAAAAAATTTACAAATGCATTTCAAAATTATAATATTTTATAATTATTAATATGAACGTTTTTTTAAAATACAATTTCATATAAAAAAGCTCTATTTTGAAAATACAATTTCATTTTCACATTTTAAATAAAAAATGTCATAATTCATAAATTTCAAAAAAACATTATATTGCATTTCAAATTTAGAAAATTTTTATTATTTCTCTTTTAACCTAAAATTTTTTATTATTTCTCTTTTAAATTCTACCTCATTAAAAAAACAGAAATATTTAACATTTTCACATTTTTAATAAAAAAAGCCTCATTAAACGATTTTTAAATTTAAAAATTTCACATTTTAAATTATAAATGTCGTAATTTAAAAATTAAAAAATAAAATTTACAAATGCATTTGAAATTTATAAATATTTTATAATTATTAATATGAACTTTTTTTATTTACTAAAAAAGGCTCTATTTAAAAAAAATAATTAATTTTCACATTTTAAATAAAAAATCTCGTAATTTATAAATTTAAGAAAAACTAAATTTATAATGCATTTTATAATTTTTCTTATAAACTAAAATTTTAAATTACGTTTTTTAAAATTAAAATTTTCACATTTTAAATTATAAATGTCGTAATTTAATAATTAAAAAAAAAATTTACAACTACATTTCAAATTTATAAATATTTTATAATTAACTGCAATCAACGTTTTTTTATTTACTAAAAAAAGCTCTATTTAAAAAAAAAAAATTAATTTTCACATTTTAAATAAAAAATCTCGTAATTTATAAATTTAAGAAAAACTAAATTTATAATGCATTTTATAATTTTTCTTATAAACTAAAATTTTAAATTACGTTTTTTAAAATTAAAATTTTCACATTTTAAATTATAAATGTCGTTATTTAAAAATTTTAAAAAAAAAATTTCAACTACATTTCAAATTTATAAATATTTTATAATTAATAATATCAACGTTTTTTTATTTACTAAAAAAAGCTCTATTTAAAAAAAAAATTTAATTTTCACATTTTAAATAAAAAATCCCGTAATTCATAAATTTCAGAAAAACATTAAAATGCATTTTATAATTTTTCTTTTAAACTAAAATTAAATCAAATTCTACATAAAAGAAAATGCTACATAAAAGAAAATGCTACATAAAAGAAAATGCTACACAAAAGAAAATGCCAACCTGGACTCTCCCGCTCCTGCTCCGTCCATCTCCGTCGAACTCCGTTCGTCACTCTCCGTCGCTTGCGCTCTTCCGTCGAAGTCCGGCAAATCCGAAATCGGTGAATGAGGCAGAGCTCGATCGAGGTATGCGGAATGAGGGGGGTCGCTCTCCTTTTATAATAAAAATTAGGGTTTACCTACCTCGATCGAGGTATTCTTTCCATGAGCATACATCACGGTACATATACCTCGATCGAGGTATTGGCATGCCACGATACCTCGATCGAGGTATTCTTGACATAACCATGCATCTTGTTGGCATGCCACAATACCTCGATCGAGGTATTCTTTCCATGCGCATACATCCCGGCACATATACCTCGATCGAGGTATGGCCATGCCACGATACCTCGATCGAGGTATTGTGACATGCCCATACATCTCGGTACATCCACGTCGATGGAGGTTTTGACATGCCACGATACCTCGATCGTGGTGTGTTGGCGGAAACGGGATGCCAAGTCATGTGTCCACGATACCTCGATCGAGGTATGTCATCCGCCCTGTTGGCCACCCTTTCGGATGGCACATACCTCGATCGAGGTATGCTGGACATGCCACGTGACCTCGATCGAGGTTGAGCTGGATGGCCACAATACCTCGACGAGGTAGATGTGGCATGTGTAGCTGGCCTGCCAGCAAACCTCGATCGAGGTACAGGCTCGGTTCGGCAAAAAAGCTACGTACCTCGATCGAGGTATGGGCTAGGCTCGGTTGTGCTCGTGTGTGATTTTCATTGGAGCTTATACCTCGATCGAGGTATAGGAGACCGAAGCAAAACCTTTGTATTTTCACTCGAGCGGGTGTCACACTCACCCGAAAGTGGTCCGGAAGTGGACACCCTTAGCTTGCTACCTCCCTTACTTATAATGACTTACATTGAATTTCAATGATCTACATAGTCCTATAAAGGATTTTATGGCCCATTGTAGTAAATGGAACTACATAGCCTTATAAGGAATTAAAAGGTCCTTAGAATGTCTTACATTGACTTACATGGTCACTATAAGGGTCTACATGGGGTCTTATAAAGGCTTATATGGTCCCAAAATAATGGTCAAAGACTTACATTGGATTACATGGTACTTATAAAAATTAGTCCTATAAAGGCTTATATGGTTCCAAGCTTATGGTCTAAGGTTCTATTGATTGAGTCTTAACCATTCCAACCACAATCCTTAAATGGACTTGGTATAATCTCAAACCCTTGGTGTATGAAAGCGATTTATCCCTTCCATTATTTGAAGTTAGTGAAAAATAGATGGGATAGGAAGGAGTGGAAAAAGCCCATATATGGTTTTTATGGATGGTAAAATGGATTCTGATACTTAAATGGACTTGGCACAATATCAAATCCTTTGTGTATTAATTACTCTCATAATTCTATATTAGATGCTTACCTAGCAAGAAATATAGATTACACAAAAGAGGTGGACATAGAAATGTAGAGATAAGTTACCTTAAAAAGGCATATAGAAGCATAGGAGTGGAGCTATACATGGTGAAGACCAGGGATACCTTATCTAAAATAGGGGTTAGTATGAGAGAGACTACTCTTATTTGCAAAAATAAGGGAGGTGTACACAAGAGATGGCTAGAGGTAGTGGTAGGTTTCAGGGATGGAAGGCTATAAATCACATGTTCATGCTTATAAATCAATCAAGCATAACATAGGAGGAGCATGAAAAAGAAAACAAGAAAGCAAAGAAAAGGAGGAAAATCAACCAAATCACTTTGTTGCATGCATTGTTACCATAATTTCGCCTAAACCCTAACAGGAGTTAAATTTACAAGTTACTTGGTGTTCATGGTTAAATATTTACCATAGGCCAAGGTTGTGGTGCAATGAAAGTATTAACAAGAAACCATCTAATTACCAACAATCCTTGGAATTGTTGGTAAGATAAAGCTGTATGCAATTATAGGTGTTGCAATATACCATATTAATGATTAGCTAGATGTAAATGGTAAAATGTACCAATAATGTTGTTATGAATTGCCATGATGGGCACTAGATGGTGCACATAGCCTATGATAAGGCTATAGCCATGATGTGATATACTAATGGGTAGTGAACATACAAACTTTTTCTATATGCTCCACCTAGATACAATGAATGAGAAGGGCAATATATGGGGTAACTTGGGGGCCATGTCAAAGGCATAGTCCATGATATCCTACATACAATGGCCATAAGAAAGTCATAGTCCATGAGAGGACATGACATGGATGTACCCTAGAGAAGGGCATGTGATGGAAATAGCCGAGGTGAGGGCAAGAAAATGGCATGTAGAGCTACACGCTCATGAATGCTATTGAGCCACAAACCATAGCCAAGGGCTAGAGAAGAATCATTTTTTAATGCTACATTAATTATGTGCCAAGGATTTAGGATACATCAAAGCCTAGCCAACCAATGGACACGTGAGAAGTGGAAAATATTTGATAACTGACAAATTTACATGTGAGTGGACTATTAAGGGAACGTTTCCTTTGAAGACTCAACCCTTAAATTGAGGAAAATTATACCTTGGGATCTTATCTCCTCTAATTAGGTTACATTGGAGCTATTTTATCTACATGGTAACCAAGTTTATGTAGATTGGTTACATGGAAAACAAGTTCATCTAGTTGGTTACATGATAACTAGATCCATCTAGCTTGATTATATGCTAACCAAATTCAACCAGTTTATTTACATGAAAACCAAGGTTCATGTGATTTGTTTAACCCAAAACCATGGTTTCATAAAATTTTATTTCAAATCCATGGGCCACAAATTATGGGCTATACCCCTCTTTAGTGGGGAGAAAACCTCCTTGTTTCAGCATTACTCCATCATCCTCCATGTGCATAGATGTTGCTACAGTTTCCTTCCTTATAGTCACTCCTATCCTCCTAGCATCTTGGGCCCTTTCTATGCACTTTCCACATAGTTCCACTCATATTTGTACTCTCCCCTTCCATTTCTTTACATGTAGCCTTCTTATATGGCCTTGTTTTGAAGCTTGAGAAGTGCTTTAGATATCAAGAAAAGACTCTTCTTCAAAATTTCCCCTCTTTTTCTTGTGGGAATAAGGGATGTGCGAGCATAGCTCTTGGATGGAGTGTTCTTAAAGATCCAATATTCTGCATTATTACTCTAAGTTGAGTGTTGCAAGTTATGTTGTGATGAAGATGGTGTTGTGAAGCTTGTATGCTTTGCAATTTTATCTTATTGTGGTACTTTGTTCTCTCCTTAAAGGTGGTAGGATGAGTAAGATAAAATTTAAACTTGTAAAGATTTAAAGAATTTCGTTATTTTTTTCATGCAACTTCACACTATTTACATGTTTATCTTCTTTTAGTTCTAGATAAATATTTAGATGTCGTCGACGTTCTTGCCCTTGGTTTTTCTTCTTCCTTTGATTGTAGGGCATTTAAAATTTGATGCATAAATTGACATTTGCTTCATATTATATGGTTGCAAGAAACAATAGGACGGGGGAAATCCCTTTTGAATAGGTGGCTACTCCATTGCATGGCACACATGGTGGGAATACCTATGATGACCTTGTCCATGTATATCCATTCTATAGAAAGAAATCATTTTTAAGAGCTTGCACTTGTGACGAGTGCATAACATGAATGTTTATCAAGCTTTATAGCTCTCTATTAGTGAGTTCCCCAAGTCGATAGCTATGCCACAAAGAGGCAACTTGCTATGAGGGATCACATCCTCATTTCCCACGTACTATGAAAATTACTCTGGGAGAACTTGTGGTGATGTGATAATGTGGGATACATGTGCGAACTATCACTAGTATTAGTTGGTAAAGCAACACTAGTGCAAACTATCAATAGTATTGTTTGGTTAAGCAAGGTCTCACAAAATCAAGTGACACTGCAAGATGAATCATGATCCATCATTTAAGTCTATCATGAATTAATGTAGATTGCATATGTTAACATGCGTCAAGATGGAAGTTTCTAACTAGGAAGTAGGGTTAGGGCTATGGACAAATCCTAACTCTAATTGGTAACACACTCTAACAAAGCAAGAGTAAAGTTCTCATTACTTGCTTCATTTCTTTTTGCCTTCTACTCTGATCTCTATACCCCATCTTCTTTTCTACACCATCTTGCTTCCTTCCTTTCTTGTCTATTAGTTACATCATAGGAAAAGAGCATGAAAGCAAAGGGACGCCCCCTAAAAGACCTACTTTTTAAAAAAATTACGTAAATCTCAAAGGCAGAGAAAAATAATTCAAAGATTAACCCAAAACAACTAATATAAATACAGTAACATAGAAATAAGAGAAGGAAGAATACATAACCTACTTCGCATGAAAAAAGTAAAGGGAGAGGGAGAACCTCTTACTTCAAGATCCCTTGTTTTACAATTGTGGAAAGGTTTTGTTCCAATGTCATGCCTATGCCAAAGATAGGGTCTTGCCTTGGACTTCAAAATTTAAAAGGAAAATATAGGTAGCTTAACACTAGTTTGTCATGTTATTGAACTTCATGCAAGTCAAGAGATGTGAGCTTTTTGTATTAAGATTATTAGAAATTTTAGCACGAGAATATAGGGGAGATTAGGAAGGGATCAGGATAGAACTAGGAATAGACTTATTTAGCATGATGGACTTAGTTGAAGTGTTATGTCCATGGTTCCACAACCATACCTTTACCCTTAGTGAGTGTAAGAGCTACCCTTACTCGTGGGATTCATATGCAGATCTTGATAATGGGTCAAGCTTACTATAATGCAAAATACGTCATCCATTGAATTGCTCTATTATGAGAACGATATGCAACTAGATGGTGACAAGAATAATATGCAACTAGATGGTGACAAGATTGTTGTTATGAAGTACCACGATGGGTACTTGATGTTGTAAATGTTGTTATGATCGAAACAAATATAGAGAATGAGAAGAGGGCTATGTAAGATTTAGGTTCATCATATTGCATAGGGAAAGGTGGTTAATGGACATAGCCTTAATAATGGCAAGGATTGATTATTAAAGGGGTATGTGACTGCGAATGCTATCAAGAAAATCCTAGTGAAATGGTAGAAGAAAGAGCATCTGTTTAATGATGCACTAGAAACATGTGCCAAGGCCTCGGAGACACTAATAGCCTAGCTTGCTAAGG
Organism: Dipteris shenzhenensis; assembly: GCF_047967505.1. NCBI lineage: Eukaryota > Viridiplantae > Streptophyta > Polypodiopsida > Gleicheniales > Dipteridaceae > Dipteris > Dipteris shenzhenensis. Next base: position 46,648,359 of record NC_141607.1, on the reverse strand, counting down.
TCTAAAACACATTTGAGAAACTTGGAACCATTGACAATTCACAAAATTCCATGTGAATGGATAATTAAGGGAAGGTTGACCTTGAAGGAAAACCTTGGATGGATGGGTGTCATCTTGTTTAGTTGGACGGGAACTAAGTCAATCTATTTCGATTACATGCACTAAGTTTAGTTAGTTTGATTACCTTATTGCAACCAAGCCCATTTGTTTCAATTACATAAAAGAACAAGGCTGCCGTTCATGAAACCATGAGCAAAAGCCAAAACCATGGGAGATAATGGTTTTAAGCATAGGCCTATCCCTACTAATCGATGGGAATCCAACTAGATAAGGGTAATGAACTTTTGGGATGTAATTGGATAATGCTAGCTACAAATTAAGATCGAGTTAGGATCTAAACGACTAGATTACTAAAACCATGGTTTTACAAAAGGATGGGCACCAAAACCATGTGCTCCCATCGGTGCACTAAGAGACTAGCTTAGTTTCTAACCATTAAGGGAATTTTGGACTAAAAAAGGGCCTCTTGGATTAGTCCCGTAAGATTTGTGATTAGTAAACCAACCAATGGGAAGGCTTGGGCATTAAAAGAATGGAGGATTCCATATTGGCCTCTCATTAGTGGAGAGACTTCCCTTGGTCCCCACTAGGCTCCCACTTGCCTCCTCTTTCCCCCACCACCTCCTGGGGCATTTACTCCCCCCCTTGACTTTTTTATGGTCCCCGTACCCTCCTTCCTCAATCTGTGGGCCCCCAAAATCGCGAGTTTTTTTCCCTCCAAAAAATCAAAATTTTCCAAAAGTGTCCCCAACCCCCCAAATACTTCCCAAGAGGCCCCCCAAACTATCCCCATTGACTCCCAACCTTCCTCCTAGCCTCTTTCTCCTCTCAGCCTCCTCCTCCTCCTCTCAACCTCCTCTTAACCTCCTCCTCCTCCTCTCAACCTTCCCTCAACCTCCTCCTCTCAACCTCTTCCTCCTCTCAGCCTCCTCTCAGCTTCCTCCTCTCAACCTCCACTCATCCTCCCCCTCTCAATATCCTTAGCCTCCTCTCAACATCCTCACAACCTCTTTGTGCTCTTAGCCTTGTCCTCTCAATCTCTTCCTCTTTTCTTTCTCCCATTCTTTCCATGTTTATGAAGCGCTCCTCTTCCCCTAGACCAGATGTAAGACACATTTGAAGGAGTACTTCATTTTGGGATTGCTCAAAAGGGACTTGTATGGGAGCGAGGGTAAGAGGACTATGTTGTGGGGAGAGAGAGAGAGAGAGAGGGAGAGAGATGAGATAGAGACAGAGAGATCGAGAGAGAGAGAGAGAGAGAGAGAGAGAGAGAGAGAGAGACAGAGAGAGAGAGAGAGAGAGAGAGAGAGAGAGAGAGAGAGTGTGTGTGTGTGTGTGTGAGAGAGAGAGAGAGAGAGAGATGGATTCCCATGCATTGTGTGTGTGTGTGTGTGTGATTTCACTTAAAAAAAAGTGTGTGTGTGTGTGTGTGTGTGTGAGAGAGAGAGAGAGAGAGAGAGAGAGAGAGAGAGAGAAAAGCAAATGGATTCCTATGGATCATGATGTAGTGGACACAATAAAGAGTTGATTTGATTCCTAGGCTTTGTTTGATTGAAGTTATTTTGTAGATATTCCAACTTCTATTACTAAGTTAATGATTTAAAAAAAATACTAATGATTTACTTATTGCAATTGTCAGGATGCATCAAAATTGACCATTTAGGGATGTGCCAACCACCGCTACTACAATATCTATGAGAAGTGAATTCATGACCACAATGGGGCATGCCTTACAATGATTATTATTTTCTTTTATAGATCAAAAAGTTAAAGATCAAGAAGTTATTGGAAAGGCACATGGATGTAATACTATCTTTCATTAGATGGAAGCACTCATGTACATTGGCTAAAAATGATTTGATTGAATATACCAAGAAATTTTTTATACCACATTGGATATCTATATTTTGTTTTGTAAATTATCATATAAATTCTTTCAGAATGTATTACTTTAGGTTAATTATTGTATTTAGTTAGTCAGGACAACTTTGAATTACTACATGAATCAGTGATGAAGAACAATAGGTTATGCATGGTACTGATGCATAAATCTTGGACATGACATGTCCAATCATAATGGTCCTATAGTTCTCCGAGCTCATGGGATCCCCTGCCTTGTGGATGGGTGAGATAGTGTTAATGGTCCAAGTGTGTGGAAATCCCAAATAGACTGCTTCATTAAAAAGCTTTGCTAAGATCAGGGCTAGGAAGTTAATCCCATATGCAATGAACTCAGTGCATAGCCCCTCATGCTCCTTCACTCGGCCATTATGAAGTTTCATTATGGCATCCTTTACCCCTCCTCTAGTGAAGAGGGTGCAGGATGTGGGACGAGGCATGTGTGAGAGGTTAGGGACTGGCTGATTTGGGATGTCATAAAGTGTGTGTGCATAATCAAACCAAATCTGAGTGTCAGTGAGTGGCAGAGGGGACCGTCCTTCTAGAAATCTCTGCCAGAAGTCCTTAGAGTTGTCACTAAACAAAATGTTTAGTAGCTCCTCCTCGTTTTAATAAACGAAGTCTAGTTTCTTCCTCCGTACCAGTCTACGGTATTCAAGTAGCATATCTGGTGTGCTCCGAAGATTGTTTTTGGTTTCGAATCTGAGTTGATGGTGTAAAGCCTTACACTCATCATTGTACCAACTATTACAGAGTATGGTTCCAGAGGGTGGTGGGTGAGTGGAGCGAGTGGTGTGGGGGAAAGCGTGAATGGCAGCCTTGTGTAGTGAGTGAGTGACAAGGGCAGCACGATCCTCTAAAAGGGGTATGAAGTCAATATAAGAGAGAGAGAGAGAGAGAGAGAGAGAGAGAGAGAGAGAGAGAGAGAGAGAGAGAAGCAAACTTAAGGAAGCGTCTCTTCTCCACTTTAACGCACTTCACAAGCTCCTATATAGTCTACAACTTGAAGTGTCATTTGAAGGAGGGGCCTCCCATAAACATGTGCTTGTGCCAACCACAAACTGCAATAGGAAGGGGTGCCTACAAGCATAAAAGAGAGAAAAAGTTAGAGGTTTCCTTTCTGGCATCACTTGGGTGTAATTGCATGGGTTCAAGTTCAATGGGGGCTGGATTCTTTTATATGTGAATTTTGCATTAGGGGAATTTTGGGCTTTGAACGTGATATAGAGGGTTTATACTACCCCCAAAATTTTGAAAATTTTCAAAAGTGCCAAAAATGACCTGAAACCCTTTCAAACCTTCCCCCAAACCATGCATATGCACCCAAGTCCCTTTCCAACCCTTGAATCCTTCTTCTACTCTCACCACAGTCACTTTCCAATGCCTCAATTCTTCTTCTTCTCACCTAATCACTTTCTGACCCTTGAATCCTTTTTCTTCTCACCATAATTATTTTTCGTCGCTTTTCTAACCCTCTCATGGCTCCATTGCAAGATTCTCCTATAATGTGGTGCTTGGTAGTTGATAGTGTAACAACAAAGCTATTTTGTAATCTAAAATTTTTAATTACTTTCACTCAGTAACTCAAATCTATTTTCTCACATCTCTCATTGTTCCATTTCAATGTTACCAACAAAAAGTAGAAGTGTTTCCTGAGTTACAAGCGCATGTGATAAGATGTGTTCTTGGTAGGATGTGGTGGAGCAAGCAATCAATCAAAGGGTGCAAGCTACATGGCACATGAGGGCTACATCTAGGGATTATGAACTACCTTCTCCATGTAGCTTATTGGATAAACATTATTCAAATCTTTTCAAATATGTGGAAGTAATCTCGATTGTATTTCAAGGAACTTGAGCATGGATGGATAGAACATTGAGGCAATCAAAGGTAGAGGGAAAAATCTTCTTTAATGTGATGGAAGTGGTCTTTCTTTAGCATTTACCACTATACCCATCAACATTTATCTGTCTTGTATGTGTTCTTTTCCTTTAGAGGACACCTATTATACTATAGTGTGTCCTTTTGTAGACACTATATTTTGGCTCCCCATTGGAGGTTGCTTGTACTTTCCCTTTCTATGGTAATTGATATTATTTCATTCTAAAATAAATAAATGTTATCATTCTCATGAAATAAAGTAAAATCATAATCTATGTTGTCTTATTATTGTTGTCTTATTCTTGCTGCTTGTTGAAGTTTACCCAAAACTCAATTTCAAAAAGGCCTCTTAGCCTCAAAGTGCATGTGGGTGTGCAATTGGATCAAACAATGTAAGTTTGGCCCAAATGTATACTTGGCCAAGAGGACTTTGTTGTGTCTTATGACATTACTTCTTGCCCCTAATCAGCCCCTTCCTGGTGATTAGCAAGTTTCTCTATAATGAACACTAGTACACCCCATTAGCCACACATCTATACAAAAAATCAGTTGAGCTAAGAAGAACAAGTATTTTGTAAACAAAGAAAGGCAACCACTTGAGCTAGGCTTCAACAAGATTGAGCCCCAAATAGTGGTTCCCAATAAGTAAAAGAGAAAAAAGATGATTTGGAAAAATATTAGGCAATCTTGACCCCCCCCCCAAAAAAAAAACTATTAGGCATCCTTGATTTGTTGGGAACCAATATTTGGGGCATGGAGAGACATTCCTCCAAAAAACCAGGTCCCCATCTGGCCAAAAGTCACGCGTGCTCACACCTAGGGCCATCTGGCCGTTTTTTTTCAATTTTTTTTTGGAGGAATGTCTCTCCATGCCCCAAACACTGTTCCCATTTTTTTTCAAATTTTTTTTGGGGGAATGTCTCTCCATGCCCCAACAGGACCCCATCTAGCCAAAAGTTGTGCCTGCTCACACCTACGGCCATCTGGGCATGGGGAGACATTCCCCCAAAAAAAATTTGAAAAAAAATGGCCAGATGGCCCCAGGTGTGCACAGACGGTTCGCCCCTGCCCACATCTGGGGCCATCTGACCATTTTTTTTCAAAATTTTTTTGGGCGAATGTCTCTCCATGCCCCAAATACTGGTTCCCATGCCTACATGCAGGTGCAATTGATTTGATCTAGCAAGCTCTCTCTCTTTCTTTTTTTTTTTAACACTGGGAAAAAACAGCCCTGTTTGGAGGCCCATATCTTCTAAATGGTGCAAGATATGAAAATAATTCATAGTATAACTTTTAACAGTCTTTTGATTCCCTACAACTTTTATCATCATCTCTTTCTGCCCAAACTCGCCATCTAAGGCTTCAAATTTGCATTTAGAATTGGGCATGCAAATCCAAGCCAAGAAAACACTTTAGAGTGCCTTTTTTACATCTTCGGGCCATTATTTGCCCATTTGAATGGTTGAACCATGTAAATCACAAAGTATCAAAGTTATAGCTTGGTGTAAAATCTACAACTCTCTCTTACAGAATTTACCCAAAATCAATCATCTTCTCAGACATATTTTCCTTTCCAAAGTGCTCACTCTCAATATGTTGATGAAATTGTGAAAACAAATCATGGAAGAAAAAATACAGTGCAATGACCTATGGCCTCACAATGGGTACTCACAAAAAGTACACATATTATACTCTACAAGATTGATGGCAAAGCTTGACCGATCAAAGTCGCTCAAAGAAGGAGGTTGCTAGAACAAATAAAGGAAATAAGAAGTCAAGTTGACAAAATGCTCAAGGATAAAATTATTAGGTACTCCAAAAGCTGTTAGATCTATGAGCCGCACATTGTGAGAAAGAATGATAGTTTTTTAAGATTTTGCATTGATTTTTAACCTCTAAACAATGTCGCAATCAGGGAGTACGAGTATCCAATACCTAGGATTGATGATATCCGAGGTTAGTAGACTTACAGAGTGTCGAGGACTTAGAGCAGCAAGACAGGACGTGATCATGGAACCATGGACCACATCCTCAAGCTCAGATGTATCATCGAGGAGGTGAGGTCACCAAAGCAGAGGGTTTATTGTTGCTTTGTGGATTTCCACAAGGCATTTGACACGGTTCCGAGAGCCTGCCTCATACAGCGCCTACAGGTCTTGGGCTATGACTAGGAGATCATTTGGGCTGTCATGGCACTTTACGAGAGAGTTTTTGGTAGAGTTTGGGCAGGATCCGGGTGGACAGACAAGATCATGAGCACCATCGGGGTCAAACAAGGGTGTCCTTTGTCGCCTACCTTGTTTGGCCTCTACATTGACGAGCTTGAGATAGTGATGCAGACACAGGGGGGTGTAGGTTGCTCTCTTGCGGGCATGCTGATTCTGCTCTATGCAGATGACATGGCTCTCTTGTCTTCCTCAGCAGAGGGGCTTCAGAGACACCTAGATGCACTACAGTCCTTTTGTGAGTCTCATGATTTGAATGTCAGCCTGGGTAAAATTAAGGTCATGATCTTCAATACATCTCGAGCCATCATGCATCAGGAGCAGTTCACATTTGCAGGGTCATCTGTTGAGATAGTTTCATCATACACTTATCTTGGGGTTATCTTCTCCGGACCTAGCTTCACTATGAAACCCGTGATGCAGGCACACTTGAGTTGAGGGTATGCTTCATTGGCGAGACTAGAGAGGCAGTGCCTCCACTCGCACTTTCAGGATCCACGCACCAAGGGGTTGCTTTTTGACTCCTTGGTTTGCCCAACGAGGATGTACGGCAGCCCTTGTTGGGGGCCAAACTTGTTGGATATAGAGTGGGCTCGTGTGGAGCGGCTACAGGTTCTCATGTTATCATGGATGATTCGTGGTAAGTCATCTGTTCCTCACCAGATCATTCAGGCTGAGTTTGGGTCATGCCCTTTGCAGCTAGATGTTGCATTTCAGGTCATCACACATCTGTACCGAGTTAGGGAATATGGGGATTATACCTCTGGGCGTAGCAGGCTACCATGGATAGTTCTATCCTCTTCTATGGCACTTGCAACAGGAGGAGACCAGAGGTGCTGGTATGCACGTATAGAGAGATGGTTTGAGTGGTTGGGGCTCCACATGGATAGACTACCTCCCTTCCAGTATAGCATGGATGCTCCGTTTTCTCCCCTCTTATCACACGAGGTCAACCAGGTTATCCGTGAGGATCTATTATAGCTACACACATTTCGGACCTAGTTGGGACCGAGTGAACTCCTAGTGAAGCTTAGCTTCTACAGAGATCATTTCTTACATATCACAGCGGAGGGTTTCATTGACCCACTAGGATACACGCAGATTCACCTACCCCACTCGCTGAGGATCTTTCTTGGGTAGTTCTGAGTCTCGACTTCACATCGAGAGCGACAGAGCAGAGTGACTACCCAGGGAGAGGCGCATATGCACACTGTGTGACATGCAGGAAGTTGAGACAGAGGAGCATTTCATCTTCAGGTGTCCTGTGTACTATGAGATCCGAGGGCGTTTCCACTACCTCTTCAGGGATAGTTATGGGGTTTTGTCCTATTTCCTCTCCTACCCCGACCAGCGGTGTTTGGCAGGTTTCATTCATGAGGCACTTAGACACCGTGAGAGGATACTTCGAGCCCAGAGATAGGAGCAAACTTCTTCCTCGACTGATCCCTCTCAGAGCTTTATCACGGAGTTCTTTCAGCTAGATCATATGGACCCCCACGGGACAAGGCCTCGACATGACCGTGACTCGGAGCCTGTGACCCGACAGCTCAAACAGAGGGTTGACACACAGATCACAGTTGGGGACATCCCCTCCTTCTTTAGAGTCGGAGCCCGACTGACGAGGGTCATAGTAGCCCTGGTCAGACGTAGAGCTACGACCAGGAGACATGCTAGGACCTCACCTCTGAGTGGCCAACAACACTCTATTGTCGACTTCTTGCCTCCACTGCCTCATCCATCCTGATATCTTGCCGGTGCCAATGATGATGAGGATATTGATGACGATGCTGAGACTGATGTATAGTCGACCATTAACATGACTATGTTGTACTTAGGACTTAATACTGCCATTTTGCATTTTTGCAATTTGCATTGGTATGGACACTCGTTTAGTAGTTCCACTACCATAGCTTGTTGTATCAGGATTTTCACAGTCTCATAGACCCATCGGTCTTTCGAAGACTTTAATAAACTTTGTTTTTTTCTTTCTCTCTCTCTCCCCCCCCCCCCCACCCACCGGCCCATGCTTCCCATGTTTGGGGCATGAGAATTGCATGAGCATGACTCTTGGATGGAGTATTCATTAGGACACAAGAGTTTGCCATGTGTTTTCTTACATTTATACTCTACATTGAGTGTTGCAAGTTATATTATGGATCGACCATGAATTTCCTTCTATATTGTAAGATTTATGAAGTCTTTTCCTTATGAACATGGTAAGCCATTTGCCAAATTCCTATCTTAAAGAGGACATGATGATCATGTTTCAATTATGATGTACATGGGAGCATTCCCATACGGATATGTATAGGATGATGCTACTCATGCATAACAGTAAGAAAGTATTTGTGATTATGTCTATGAGCACTTAATTAAGTAATGAGCTTATGAATTAATCAAATTTTTTACATTATTAATTGATAATTCATATAAGTTGCAATGGGTTAAGTTATGCTTTACTAATCAGAATTGGATTCACATGCACCTTTAACTCTACATAGAAACATGAAGATAGAGCCCTTAGTGTAAACAGAGCCCTTAATAGCATGAAGATAGAGCCCTTAATGTAAATAGTCTTCTCAATTAATTTATTGTAAAGAGGGTTCTCATCCTTTGCTATTTTACATGTACTTGCATTATGACTTTACTCAATGCCTATTGCAAGGAACTCAAGTGTCTTTGTACTTGCATTAGACAATTCACTTGTTATCGACATGTACTTGCATTAGACAATTCAATTGTGAGTCAATTGCTTTAAGGTGATACCTATTGTTGCAAGGAAAGCATAAACCTTCGAGTGTCCACATGGCTTTCTAAGGATCAAACATGCATATTGCATATTAATTTAGCTTATGGCAATTCTTCATTAAGGACCTTTATCTTTCTACCAAAGAAGTACCCAATCACAGGGGGGGTCACTATATAGAAAACTATAATATCACGTGCATACTAGAAATGCCTTATCACTGAATTTTAAGTTTAAAGTAGCCCCTTTTCTTGACAAACCTACAATTCTTTCCCAAAACCCATTAAAAAAAGTCGCTTATGTTGTTATATTTCTGTAAATTTATATCCAAAAATTGAATTTAAAAATACCAAATATGATAGTCATATATATATTTTTAGTGAACCCCTTGAGACACAAAGTAGCCCATAGAACCACATCATGCATGTGGACAGGCATCGGGGAATCATTGGTCGATATGCAAAACCAGAGGGAATTGTCATCTTGTTCGATTCAAGTCCTTTGGATTTTCCTTTCTATGTAAGGAAAGACTAAGAGACTCAAGGGACAAGGTGATAACGAGTGGAGGCATAACTAGGGGAGGAAGGAGATGAGGTAGTGTGGGTTGGAATTGAAAGGATATATAAGGGGATAAGGGTACGTAGATGATCTACATGTGGGGTTGCAAGAATTGTTTATCAAAAGGGCTTTGAGAATAATTGTTGGGGTGTTGATGATAAGGTCCGAGTCAACAATTCATCCTACAAAATTTATCTCCTAACAATTGCTTGTGCTAATCTTCAACAAAACAATTCATCCTACAAAATTTATCTACTAACAATTGCTTGTAGTACTCTTCAACAATAAATTATTAACCCAATTAAAACGTTACGTATTCTCTAAGAAGCAACGAGTTGACAGGTTCGTACGTTTGAGTTGACAGATTTCGTATGTTCGCAGAATTTCGTCACAGTTGTTGTGATGCTTTTGTTCGTAGATGCCTTCATCTGTCGGCGGTTACTTTGCACCATCACGTACAGATGTTGGTTGTTTTTTAGCTTTTTTCCGTGTAGATCGAATATCTGTACAGATCTTGCTCACTGTTTTTTACTTTTTCGTTTCGTGTAGATGGTAGATATCTGGGGTGGTCGATCGATCGATCATCTGTACAGATCTTGCTCACTGTTGATGGTATATCGATCGATCATCTGTACAGATCTTTGCATTGTTTTCGTGTCGGTGGTAGATCGATCGATCCGTCGTCTGTAGAGATCTTGCTCACTGTTGATGGGATATAATCGATCGATCATCTGTACAAATCTTTGCTCACTGTTTTGGAGCTCTTTTTTTTCGTGTCGATGGTAGATCGATCGTCTGTCGGCAGTTACTTTTTGTACGCTGAATAAAACAAGATTGATGCCTCACAGTCGCTGGCTTGGATCGAGTTCAGCTTCCTCATTCCTACAAAGATTTTTTTTGGAATGTATACGATCACACCGCGTTAAACCATGAGCCGGTGAAAAGCGAACGCGACAGCTGCGTGCGTCCCACTCCGGCCACATGCATCGATCTTCCCTTTTTTTTGGCTGTAAATAGATGCGCGTAAGTGCAAAAGATGCGTTCGACCTGCCGTCGGCAATAACTTTTCAGACCTCATCTACGTGTGGATTAAACCATCAACTCTTCCAATTAATCTATCCGATTAAATGATAAACCCTTAGGCCTTTATCATAAACCCTTCGTACTCTCCCTTGCATCAAGCTCCATCAAGCCATCTGCATCCCCAGAGATCTTACCAACCTTTATGTTTTTTCAATGGTGCTTACGATATATCTATGATCCTCTAGAGTCATCTGCTACTTTTCAGAGTGCTGGCTTAAACTGAACGCATGCCGTGATGATTAAGCTCCATACAAGCTTTTGAACACGCGTGTGCTTTGATGAAGCTACGTCTAATTACACGTCCAGACTGAAGAATTTGGAATCTAAGATCGCGATTTATCTGCGTTTTTCCCTGTTGATGATCTAGTTCCACCTCCTTATATTAAGCACAGACAAAAACAAAGCATGTGGGTCAGGATTCAGACGCTCTCTGGGAAAAGACGAAATAGCGCAGGAGGTTAGTGCTGGACGGCGGGTGGGTTGGACTTCCTGAACGCGTGCAATGATATCAAAGCCGAGCGGCCGACAATCTTTTCCTTGCATCTTTTCTGCTGTTGAGAGCACAGATTTCCTGCTTCCTGCGTCTTATTCTTCAGCTTTCTGACCGTTTAAGAAGTTCCCCTGGCTCCACCTCCGTCGTCTGCAACCTCAGTGCTCACTGTTGCTCAAAGATTGTTCCAGAAATTATTAGCCATCTCAGTCATAGCTGCTCGAGGGGAACCGCTCGCTTCGTGGTACTTATCTGTTCCGCCACGCTTGCGATAGTCCTCTGTTCTGGATCCCCGCAGGTCATCTCATCATTCGGATATGGCGATAAGCATCCCCCCCTTGTCCGACTCGGAGTCGGAAGATGGCATGCAGGTCCATAGTGATCACGCCAATCTTGATTCCGAGCATTATGACACTGAAAGTGCGGCAATAGAAGGCCCAAGTCCTCCCGTTTGCAGCCAAACTTTGCAATTGTTGAGCAACACCTGCGACGCCCTAAACAGCCAACAAGAAGAAATGGAACCAGTCGTCCAAGGGCTCTGTGAACAGCTGCGTTCCTTGAGATCCGTTGTCCCGCACTCTAGCCCAGTAAGAATTTACGCGTGATCTGCCGCTGCCTCCTCTAATGACTACTTGAACGAATTTTGTTTCGGGGAACTAAAATTACGATATATTCAAGCTGCCTTGTACTCACTCCTCGGAAATTGCAGAACTCTTGTGTGATCAGGGATGCACTGGAATACAGGGAAGAATTGAAGAGACAAATCCAAGGATTACAGAGCGGAATCGTCTTGGGTTCAACCGGCCAACAAGCGTCTGAAGCACGCTTCACCCAAGTAAGCGGCATACGCATCTTATGTAAGTCTTTGCTTCGGGATAAATTTTAGTTTGGCTTAGCAACCAAAAATTTTCGGCGATGACCCACAGAGAAAGGAGCCGTCACTGCGGTTTTTCAACAATCTTCTGTAATCGTTGCGATCTGCTCAGGTGGAGGTGCTCGCTAAGGATGAACAGATAGAAATCCATGTTTTGTGCGAAAAGAAGCCAGGTTTGGTAGTTGCTCTTATGGAAGCCATTGAAGAATTCGGGCTTGTTTTCGAGGTTGCCAACATGTCATGTCGTAACAGAGTAGCTCTCGACGTCTACGGTAAGCAGGCAAGTTCCGGGTGTGCCTTTCAGATCTACGTCTTCTCCTCAGTTCTCACGATTGTGAATTTTGCATCTCTCTTAGTATTCTTATCTAAATTTGCATGTATGTGAGTTTCCATCTAGTTCCTCTGTGAAGACGCGGGTCTAAAAAATGACAGTGCTAAGCAAAGGTGAAGGAGAAATGAGAGATCAAGCTAGCATGATCGATCATATTGGCTTTCGATCATGCTAGCTTGATCTCTCTCATTTCTCTTCACCCTTGCTTAGCAGTGTCATTTCAAAGAAATTTAGTATCAAACTCAGATCTGCGTCTTCATCTAAAATCAGACAATCAAGAGTTTAGTTTTTAAACTTATTCTAGGAGTCTTCACCCAAAATCACGTCTGTTTAAAAGCCTGTCGAAGTGCGAGCAGTTATTTTTCTTCACCCTTGCTTAGAAGTTAGCAGTGTCATTTCAAAGAAATTTAGTATCAAACTCAGATCTGCGTCTTCATCTAAAATCAGACAATCAAGAGTTTAGTTTTTAAACTTATTCTAGGAGTCTTCACCCAAAATCACGTCTGTTTAAAAGCCTGTCGAAGTGCGAGCAGTTCGATCCACAGAAGCTGTTGCGCATTCCATATGGCAGTGAACAAATTGCACATTATGTCTGCTCAGAGTTTTGCTCAAATGCAAGCACACTGTTCATTGGCGTCCATATTAAAATGTTTGATTACTAAGAGAGAAACGTGCATTTGGAAGTTCCACCCCAAAAATCCGTGTGGCTAATCCATTTCGTGCAGTGCACGACTAGCTCAAATCCAGTTGTCTCCCGTGCAATTGTCTATTTGAAACAATTGAGAATGGATACAATGTCATTGCAATTGCAGACTGGTCAAGCACTGGACGATATGAACTGACAGAGCACTCATGTAACTGCAGGGCAAAGAGGGTTTCACAGAAGCTGAAGAGATAAGAAAGGCACTACTACATACGATCACAGAAAGGCTGAACGATGGCTGATGAACAAGAGAAAGAGCAAGGAGATCTTTTAGAAACCATTCAACATCAATTCAGGAGAAGCCTGATATGGTATACATCTCTATGTAGTGTAATCTATACGCTCTCCCATCAATAGGCATACTTAAAAACAATCCTGTCATTTTGAAGCTACAATGCTTCAACTATTGCCTTCTTCTTTATCTCTTTGTACACTATGGCACCTCAAGCTTATGGACTTGGTGGAAATCCCATTTATTCCACGTCATCTTCTCTATATATGCAATATTAGAGGACATCCTTAAAGCTTATTATACTGTAAGCTGTCTTTATATGGATTTGTAACTTTGCAAATAGCTTAGAGAGGTGTGGCTCATCACACACCCTTTTGCTTTCCTTGCTTGGACCCTTTTTTTTTGCAAGTTTTAATAGACTTTGTTTAGCCTCGTAAGGGCCTTTTCCCACTAGCAGTTAGGTTATGTTAGTGAGCTTCACATAACTAGTTGTGTTAAGTTAAAGTTAACCTTAAAATGGAAATTGCATTCCCATTGGTAACCCATTATGTTGTGCACTAAGTGGTCTTAAATAAAACTTTGGGGGCATTTTTTATACAAAATGGTATATCTCATCGATCCAAAGTTGGTTCTTTAAAGTTAAGGTTACAATGGATTCTTCTTTTCTTTTCAAGACCTTTCAAATGAGTACCCATGTTATATAGTTCGGAGTTGATCTTGACCATGAAATTTTCTTAATAGGAATCTTGTTTTAAGTATCATTTACCCTTAAGTTAACCATTTAATTTTCACATTCCAACTTCTTTCTTTACCTATTTTGAAGGGGTTAGAATTACAAACATTTTTAACGGGAAGCTAGGAGATTTAACTTAACTACATTCTAAAAATACTAATGGGAATGCATACTAATATGGACACTTTGTTAAGAACCTTAACTAGTGCTCCATAATTGAATAGGCCCTAATATCCATTTAAAGTTCTTGAAAGTAGGAAAGTGTCCATAAATTTCATTAGCCATTATCTAAATTTCATAAGTAGGATGCTTGTTAAAATATGTGTGGGTGGGTGCGTGGCCATTTGCATGTGTGAATGCATGGTTGTGTGTCGTCACTTAGATATAGGGTCTCCCCCATTGATGTAAACCCCATTACAATAGTTGGTGATGTTGGTAAGCATGAGCTTTTGTTCCTACAATAGCTCCATCACTAGCCCTAATGAATACTAAATTTGTGTATTAAAGGCTCCCCTTTTAGCAAGGTTTATCTTAGCTAAAAGTCTAAGAATTCTTAATGCTAGCTCCACATAGGTAGCCAGGGAGAAATGGATGAGAGGGTCCTTCGAAAAATTCATAATAGCAATTAACACTAACAAACATAGCTAAAAGTGAGAGAAGATTGATTCTCTATGGAATAGAGATGATTTAAAGAATACTTTGAGTGACATATGTTTGATCCCCATATTTGCATTTACATTTAATATAAGGATGATGGGGTGTAGCCACTGCAAAATAGTATTTGAGACACATTACATCAGGCATTTGGGGATGGATTGTGTCTGGAGGATACAAACAATGGTGATGAGCTCACAATGCCCAATCTTAGATTCACACTTAAATTTCACTGGTGCCATAAACCTACAAACTCCCAAACTACATATAGTGCACTACATCAAGGCACACGTGAGGGTGCATTGTGTAATACTACCACTATGATTGTTTGTGGTGAAGGACTCATGGCATTATGCATTTAACTACACACACGAGCTTGGTGGCAAGTAGCTCATGGGGAATTGTTTTGAAACTTTTTAGAGCATGTTAAGATGGTCACAAAGATACATCATTTGTGCCTTATGAAGAAAAAACAACATGTATTTGCAACGAAAGTAATGAATTCCTCTATAAAAACACTATACAAAATGCAAATCAAGCTTTAAAAAGTATGTTGGAATTATTGAACACACCGGAAGAATGGATTATGTCTCCTCACATAGCTTTTAGAAAAATCTGAAAATCGGTCTTTAATGGGTAGAGGATAGTGAATGTTTTCTCCTAGACAAGCAAAATCTTATGCATTCTTCCAATATTTATACATGATAAGCATGCAATATGAAAATAAATATAAATTGTCTTACATTGTGAAAAGTCCCTCAATTGTTATGCAAGATTTGCTAAGAACTCCTTTACATTGAAAATGTTGTGAAAACAAATGAGGGAAAGCTTCACCATTTGCATGCTATCACCAAACAATAAACTCTCACACAAGATGTAGGATAGGATGAGGAAATGTTGCACTACAAATTTGACAATGGCATATACTCATATACATCGATCTATAGTTTGACAAGTGTATGTCTACCTACTAGATGAGCTTCTTGACTACTTCTTCATTAGTAAATTCCAAAGTCATGGAAGTTAGCATGAGCATGGCATTTTTAAAAATGCCCCAATCGGTAATAAAGATTCAAATGAGGACATAATTAAATTTATGGACCAACATATCACATGCAACAAAGACTTATCAGTAGATAACAATATGAAAGAAAAACAAGCAACCAACCATACCTCAACTGCAAAAAGAAACAGAGAGGATATTCTGGTCGTTCAGTTTTGGAAAACCACCTTTCATGAAACAATGATACTTAAACCATTAGAAGATAATGACTATAAACAATATTTTAAAACTTACAATTATATCAATTAAGAAATGAAAGATTTACCTCCTTGTTCTTTAAAAGAGAGCCAAAACATGTTTACAAAAATACGCTCAATAAAAAAAATAACTTCTTGTAGAAATGTAAAATGAATGTACAATTCATCATCGACCCATGTGCTAGTATAACATATTGCACGTCATACATAACAAAGGTGGACAAAAAAATCAAAAAGCATGAAGAAACAGTGAAAGTACGCATGCAACATGACAACGCCACACGAGAAAGATTGCATAAGATGGATACTTATTTCCAGCGCATGTGACAAATGAGTGTTCAACTAGCATCATAGTGACTCATATGTTTATTATTGTCATTGCTAGATCAACTTGCGAATTCAAATCATTAAAACCAAGGCAACATAGAATCAAACATTCATTCTTAATTAAAAACATCAATGCAAAAATTAGATAAAGAGTCAACAAACATAACATGTGAAAACATGATCGATAGGTACATAAGGAGAAAAGGCATGTGAAACAATCATACACAACAAAGGTGGACAAAACAACCAAAGAGCATGAAGAAACAGTGAAAGTACGCATGCAACATGACAACACCACACAAGAAAGATTGTGTAAGATGGGCAGTTATTTCCAACACATGTGACAAATGAGTGTTCAACTAGCATCACAATGACTCATATGTTTATTATTGTCATTGCTTAGATCAACTTGCGAATTCAAATCATTAAAACCAAGGCAACATAGAATCAAACATTCATTCTTAATTAAAAACATCAATGCAAAAATTAGATAAAGAGTCAACAAACATAACACATAAAAACATGATTGATAGGCACATAAGGAGAAAAGGCATGTCACAAAAAGAAAAGACATGAGCAATTTTTGAAAAGAAAGAGAAATGGTATAGGCATTGTATACCTTGCATCATTTGCAACAGAATATGAATCAAAGAATGGAATCATAAAGAAAACAATAGAGAAAGACCATCCAATTTGAAAAGTACTTGTTGCACACGGATCTCACAAACTACTATAGAGAACAAGTGCTCCTATATAGTCTCTTCTCCAAGGATGGCTGATATGGTTCATGGAAAGTAGCTCAAATGGCTGATGTGAACATTCTCCTAGTAACCACAACAAAATTTAATTATAATTTCAAATAATTTGTTAGCTTTAAAGGTCTTGCACGCTCCTGATGCATTGGATGAACCAGTTGACAACAAAACCAACACATATGAATGATGCATATGATCAATACAACATTGGAATAGATTTGCCATGTGGGGGGGGGGGAGTTCAAAAGAAGTTTAGTGTGAGTAGAAAAACACATACGATTCTCACATGAACAACACTGTTAACACGTAACATCATGAATCCAGAACACAATAGTATCTTTCATGACGTAAAAATATAGAACCACACATAAATTGCATTTACTTATTATTAGAAGAGCAGGAACATGAAAAACATACCTAGAATTACTCATTGTGTGAAGGGGATGACACCTCAACAAGCTTACTCTGATGAGAAAACTTCAGTTGCACACTTCAAAAGCTTTGAAAATATTTGTTATGTGTAAGCACCAGATGCATCAAGAACCAAGTGGGATCCAAAGAGCTAGAAGTCTATCTTCCTAGGATACAGTCAAGAGGAATGGTTATTGTCTCTATGATCTTGCAAAAAGGAAGGCCGTGGTGAGATTATATGTGTTGTTGTTCAGAAGAAACCTTATCGATTGGAGGAGGTGTCTTCTCCCAAAAGCCAAGAAATCTCAGTAGCAGAGTACAACCCCCAAGGTGGATGGAAGGCCAACTAAATATAAATAAGATGAAGACAAAGACAATGAACCACGAAAGAAAATGCCATTCACTAATAAGCATTAACAATAAAAATTGCAAATTTCGATGCACAATTACCTAAAGCTCCCATGCTGACATACACAAGCAATGCAACACATAATATAACTGGCACAACAATTCATTCATTTGCCAATACAACTATCCCATGAAAAGCTTGAAGAACTAACTTCCTTGCTCTCTCTAGTGTGACTTCTTGTACTTGATGAAATTACGTTGGTTAGGCAAAGAATATTTGATTTATATGCAGTCGATAAAATATTACCAAATGAGTTCTTCGGGGATGTCCATGTTATTTCCTGTGGTGATTTCTACCAAGCAAGCCCATGGTAAATTCAAAAAAGAGGAAGACATACTAGAATTGATTATTGGCTTACAAAATCTAAATGCTATAAGCTGAGGATAACGAGGAGACAACCAACAATTTGTGCATGCATTGATTTTATTTAGGACATGTACAATATACTAACAAATAAAGTATTTGAACATGAATTGTGTTCGCAAACCACCATGTAACCACCCTTCCCATGTCTATTCTTGACTAAACAACCAACAAACAAACATAATGGCGATGCATTTCAAATCACAATCAGGAAAGGATACCACGTGCATGTTGTTGACCACTACAATACAATAACCAAATTCTTAAACTCTGGCTCGTGCCCTATAAATGCAATAAAATAAGGATAGCTTGCTCAGATATGCAAAGGGATTTAAGTGACTTGTGTATGGAGATGATGTTGCTTTTCATGACACCACCTAACAATGATGACATAATGTGGATGCAATTTCCAACTCCAAACAAGGTGTGAAAACAAGGATCCATACATTGCTAACATAAACATCAAACAAACACTCATTTTTTGTCTATGTGAACTTATTAGATAATACTTGCAATAGGACCCAATTCTTAATGTCATCGATCGCCATGGTCATGTCATGCTTATTGAAATTACTTCAACAAGTGTATGTTTTGCAAGTCTTTGACACTTGATTGTTGTAGCCTTGTTTGTACTAGTGTGAGATGGCACATAGCACCTCTCAATGCTTGAACCCTACCTTGTATGGCATTGCTTGGGTCAGATTGAAGGACCTTTGGTACATTGTTGGATGATTTGTGTTTATGAAATGTCATTCAATGGCATTGTTACAAAAACAATAAGGGCTTTCATCTAGAAAACAAGTTGAATACATTCAAAAGGCCTGCCCTAGAAGCTGAGAGAGAGGAAGAGAAGAAGAAGAAGAAGAAGAAAAGAAGAAGAAGAGAGAGAGAGAGAGAGAGAGAGAGAGAGAGAGAAAGTGGGACAAAACAATCAAAGGAAAAAAGCACGTGGAAATCCAAAAGAAAATCATTTTCGCTTCTCTAAGCTGGGCAGGCGTCAATAAGGCTTCCACGCAAAACGTTGTAGGCCAGATATGCGTGAATGACATGTCCTTTTTTCCCTCCCCACCCACATGCACACACAACCATGTGGCTTACATTGACACACAACAAGGATGCACACACAACCATGTGGCTTACATTGACACACAACAAGGAAGGAATTGAACGGGGGCAGCCAGCTTAGGTGGGCGAACACCCAAACGACCTTAGCTGCGGCAAAGGAATATTAGCCAAATGACATAGTCTAATGGCAGGAAGAAACTTATGCAGAATTTTACAAATGAGCAAACATCACAATGGAAATGAATCAACAAACTCATGCAGAATTTTACAAATGAGCAAACATCACAATGGAAATGAATCAGGCAACAAATGAACTTACTCAAGTCATACACAAAGCAGATCTTACAGGACTGTGAAACACCAGACAATAATGCACATGGCCCTTCTCGTGGAGGTCGAAATAGAAGACGTGTACATCGCCGGCTCATGTGTCGAGCGCGTCGGTACTACAAAAAACAAGTGGGTATTGGGGACGCACAATCCGTCTTGGAAATGCCAAACCACGACACCACAACGCAAAGATGTCGACCGTCAATGAATGGGAGCACGGCATGAGACGGGCTTAGCGAAATGGCAACCGACTACACGTCAACAAGATCGACACAGAAAGGGCGAACAATACAACACATCTCTCTAGAAGTATGCCAGGATGAGCTGACATTCCTGATAAGGAGGGAGGGAGATCAAATGATCCTCTGCCGTTATCAAAAGTGAAGACTGAAGTGACTCGAGGATGCTTGAGTCATAGGCAATGGTTGCAGTCATAGGTGAGATTGAGCCGCTGATGGCTTATGCTTGGACATCAGAGTACTCAACTGGGTCGGGGATGTTTTTTCGAAAGAGACCCTGTGTTTGTAGTGTTTCGTTGTGTAATGTGTTCAGTTGGTGCATTCCAATTGATTGGCTGGAGCCTGTGATTGCAAGGCGACCAAAGTGTCGAGGGGTTCCCAGTTGTGCTCTAATTGAGTTCGCAGGTGCTGCTGCAGAGGGTCTGTGTATCTGCACCAACCAATCAAATTATTAGAAGCTCCTAAGCTCCAAGATTTGAACCAATTCACAAAATTCCGAGGGATCTCCAATAATGTTGAGATGTAAAAATAGAGACTCCGCTGAAGTAACTTTTGATGCTGGATGTAGAAGACATCCGATGTGACGGATCATTGCTTTTCTTTGATCCGATCTAGAATGATTTCTTCTGTGGTTGAAACAAACAAATGCCCACAATTTAGTACCCCTCTTGATCTATTTTTTTCCTCGTTTACATTTTTTCCTTCACGTGACGAAGGTGCTCAAGCTATGATGAGCAAAACTTATATGATAGCACTGTACAAGGTTGTTGATCTGCCTTGATGGGTTGCTTCTGATCAACATGTTGTCGATCACAAGTAAACATTCCGTAGATACCACAGGCAATACTGGAGAAGCGAAGAAAGTTCATGTTGGACAGCTTCTCTGTGCAGATGTAGCAATCCCTACTCTTTGTTTCGTTCCCTTCATCTTCAGGTTTACAATGCTTGTCTGCAGATGTAGCGATTCCTACACTTTATTTTGTTCCCTTCATCTTCAGGTTTGTAATGAACCATTCGCACATTTCTGCATGTGCTTTGACTCTTCCATCTTCAAACTGTGGATCAATCTTCTCACAAGTCCATCTTTGCCTTTTTATGATGTGTCCATGCCGTGTGTGTTACATGTTATGATATCCAGTTTCTGTCATCTTTACTAGGAATGCATATTCCAGAGCAGTGTCACTGATGTGTTGGTATCGTCCACCTTCCCCATAATGCCCAGAGTTCATGTCAGTCTTTAGAAGCACAGGGTGAGCTGTGCGATTGACTGTGTATTCTCGAACACGTGCGACCCACTTCGCAGCTTCCCAATAGCCCACCCTATAAACAATCAAGCACATTAATGAGCATTATTTTAATCACTTGCTTTGTAATAACAAATTGTTAATGAGTAATTGTTCTTGCCTTGTGTCTAAAAATGAAGACAACACCAACATTCCAGGATACGGTGCACCTCTTTTAGCATTATCATACGGAGAATAGCTGCGAATGTATTGGAAAATGTCCCGGGTGTTTGGATTGCCCCATTCCTCATAGTCAGGGACAGTAAGAGGTAAACTTTCATCCAACATGGTGTTGCAAATATCAAGAAAGGGCACCTGCAATCAATCGAATTTTAATATTTCCTGGTCCGGTCGGAGAAGCTTCCCTTACACCCCCTGCCCCGAACCCCCCTTATTCCTTATCTTTTATAAGAGGATACATATTTGAGTGATCTATCCCCACTGGAGTGTGTAACTCATCTAGAGATGAAATATCTCCTTGAAAAAAAGATCAAAGAGAACATGAGAGAACTAACTTGCTATTAAGATTCGTGCACAAAAGCTACTGTCAATTTTCAGGAAGGTAGGTACAAGAGGTATCACCAAGGCTACAAGTAAGGATCTTGTTTGTACCAAATAAGTAAGTTTTTAGAGGGTTAACTAACCTTCAATATGGCAGCTCGGAAAAGGTTGGGTCTCATATTCACAGCTGCAGCTACCAAAAGGCCTCCTGCACTCACTCCCTTGGCAGCTAGACGACTTCCATGCGCATAAGAATTTTTGACAAGGAAATCAGCACAGGCAAGAAAGTCATTCATAGAGTTCAGCTTCTGAAGTAGTTTCCCAGATTGATGCCACAATTTTCCAAGCTCCCCACCACCCCTGCATTAAGTCCCAATAATGGTAGCAGTAAAGGATTCCGTCATAATTGCATAGAGGTGCACTCAATGCCAACTCCAACTGATATACAGACCTGGGAATATTGCAAAATTTTCAATGACTTACAATATCCAAATGAAATATTTTTACCTGACGTGTGCAAATGCCAACACCCAGCCACGATCCAACAAACTTAGAAAATCACTACACCATTTCAGATCCAAAATCTCCCCATAGGCACCATAACCAATCACTAAGGCTGGATTTGTCCCATTCATTTGAAGTTTACGAGAATGGACAATCGTTAAAGGAACATTTACCATATCAACTGATTGAACTTTGTGATGATTACAAACATACAAGGGTGATAGGTCCACAACAAGCTTGCAACTGTCAGAAATTGCAGTTCTCCGGTTTCCCTTGTCAGTCAATTTGGAAGAGCTTATGTTTTCTTTGATGCAAAGCTTATTGCTCTTTTGAATTTTTGAAACCGTGTTTCCACAGGTGTCATTATCTGTGGCAAATTGTGTCATGACTACCTCTTCCTGTTGAAGGACTGCATAATCCTTGATGGATAAGTCATAATCAAGCAATGCCTCTGGCATCTGCATGGAAGACATCGAGAATATCAGGACATGGTTCTTCCAAAATACATGCAACAAAAATAAAAGACAAAGGATGGTTATGAGAAAAAGGGATATACACTGAAACTAGGAATATAAGTGGTACTAGCTTTGGGATTAGCCTAGTTTGACTAAAGTTTTACAGACGCAGTTTGTGATGATCTCCTTTCATTTCAGTGTGTGATTCCATCATGGATTGTAACATGTTGTGGCCTCAAGATCTCTCTCTCTCTCTCTCTCTCTCTCTCGTTGGATATATAAAGTATTATCAAGAGAACTGGCAAGGCCATTAGTGGATGAATCAGATATGGGTGAGAAGGTAATTATCAATAGTCATATTGGGGTCAAACAGAGATGCAACCTCCCCCATTTCTCTTTGTATACATTGGTAAGCTGGAGAAGTGGATGGGGCAGCATAGTGGAGTAAGGGTTCGCTTTGTTAATTACGCTCTCCCTTGATACTATGTAGATGGTGTAGTCCCTTGTGCAAATGATAGCTGTGGCAAGATACTTAGGTGCTTTAAGTTAATTTTGTCAATTCCAAAGCATGAAAGTAAAGGCTTTGGCCTAGTAGTTTGAGCATTGAGTCTCCAATGCATAGAGGGTTCAAGTCTTGCATGCAGCAACATTTTTAATAGTTCTAGCAAACCCTCATGCTCTCCCATTGCTCCTACCTGCCGTTTTGCTCCAGCTTGTTGTTTGCTTCCTGTACTCCACTCCCGTTCCATTGCTTCCTGCTCCAGCTCAGTCCGGTGCCTCATTTCATCGCCAGAAACCTGTTTTTTTAGCAGCAAAACAGTCCAGCAACTGTTTTCTGACTTTTTGAGGTCCGATTTCAACATTTTTTGAAATTTCTGAGCTGCTGCATACAAACAACCCTGTCCCGCACCATTTCGGCCGAAAAAAATTCGTTGTGCGGCCGTACGGACATGTACAAACAGGTGCGCGATGCTGCCAGGAATCCGTACGACTTGTCAGAAGTTGATTTCAAGCAATTTTGGGCTGTTTTTGGAGGTTTTTTGCTCAGATTCTGGAACTCTTTTCAGTCATTCGGGCCTTCCTCCAAGTGCTCCAACCTGCTCTAGCACCATTTGGCTGGGATTCTCTCCCTCTTGACTCAGATCTGCCTTGTACAGTTGGATTCGTATGTCACGTTTGCACACATTGCAATGACATTGAAGTGATTTTGCTCTTTGCAGATTTTGCAGTGACATTTGCTCCCTTTTGGTCACATTTTGGGGCTTTTGCAGTATCTGTCCTATTTTGACTTCATTTCCAATCCGACACTGGGGATTTTCGATCTATTGCTGAGAGATTGCGGGATATTTTTAGATTTGCAGGTTATTTTGTCACATTTGCTTTATTTCAGCGAAATTTGGGGCTTTTGGCAATTTGCCCTAAATTTGAAAGTTTTGCCCTTCCAAAAATTGGGGTTTTTGTCAATTTGCAGTGACATTGGCTTGGTACAACCAATTTTCGGCATTTGGTAGACATTGACATGCAGGAACATTGATATTGGCTTGGAATTGCAGCACATTGAATCACATTTGCAACTTGCAACACAATTTGGGGCTTTCCCCAATTTGCCCTCTTTTTGGCATATTTGCCCTCTCAGATTTTGGGGCTTTTGCTAGATTTGTTGTCCATTGCAGTGACATTTGCTTTATTCACCTCAATTTGGGTATATTATGCATTTTCCCCTTGATTTGGGCTTGTTGTCTTGTCAAATTTGAGGCATGCAGCCTCCATCTGGGACATTTAAAGCTGAATTGATCATTGGATACATTTGCAGATATTTGCCCCTTGTTTTGGGCTGATATTTTCGCAAGACAACTATCTTTGGCAGGGGAGTCCTTTGACCGGACAGATATTGTTTTGCAGGTCACATTTTTGGGGACATCTCGTGCATTGAGGTCATTATTTGAGCAGTCAATTTTTGGTTGGTCACTACCTGACATTTGCTGTCATTTTTCGACAGCCAGTTTATTTTGCTGTGAAAGCCTTGAGGCTACTCTTGAGCGCAAACGTTTTGCCATGGGAAGCAACGATTGGATGGGTATGTTCTCAGCTGGGGATAGGCTCGATGGACCCAATTATCCCATGTGGTCATACATGGTGAAACATTTGCTGGTTGCCAAAAAATTTTGAGGTATTGTCTCAAGATCGGATCTTCGACCTTCCTCTGTGGCATCCACTTCTGCTACTGCTACTGCTACAGCTGGTGCAGCTGCTACAGTCACTTCTGGATCTACTGCCACCACTGGTGCAACTGTTACAGCCACCTCTGGATCTACTACTACTCCAGCCACACCTCCTATAGGCCATCTTCTCCCGGTTCTAGTGATGACCTATGGGCCATGGTATGTGCCTTGTAGGCATAGTTATAGGCACTTAGAGTTTTAGTGCCTTTTATGCCACATAGGACATTTAGTCCTATGTGACACCTAGGACACTGAGTCCTAGGGTCTACCTTTAAGTACTATGTACTTTACTTTTCATCTAATCTAGTTGACGTGACAGCTTATCTCCATCGACTCTTGTACTTGCTCCTCTTGCACATCGTACCTACAATGGTATCAGAGCCTGGTTGGACCTGCCTCCTGCGTCAGTATCTATACCTGCTCCGTACGTACATGCATTGTACCTGCTCCATACGTACCTACGTTGTACTTGCTCCGCACGATGTACCTGCGCCGTACGTTGTACCTGCTCCGTACAATTGTATCTTCAAATCCACACACCCACACATACTTGAGTATCCATTTATACAAAGTCTTTGTACTGAATTTCTGTCGGCACTCCGGAGGTGAAGGGCTGTTGGTTCTGTTTTACCCAAGTGCAGGTTCCGAGGGTGTTGGTCACCTACAGTTGTGTCATTGCTCGTCGTAGCATAGGTGTTCACAAGTGTAGCATAGGTCCTCAGGTCATGTTTCGGTGAGAAGTGTAGGCTAAAGCGTGTAAACGCGCGCGTGAATGAGAAAGAGAGCTTTATCATAACGATTGATGGAGGCTCTCGCCTCCACAGGAGTTCAAGGGTTTAGAAGGGGATTTCAGGGTTCGAAAGGGGGACAGGGTTGAGAGAGCTAACTAGGAGTTCCAGGGTTCAGAGGGGGTTGCAAGGTTTAGGAGTTGTCCAAGATTGAGCAGTGGAGAGCTAGTCTCCTTTGCAGATTCGAGGGGTAAGGGTTGAGGAGGAGGGACAAGGAAGGAGGAGGACGAGGGAGAAGAGTGGAGGAGGAGGGAAGGAGAGGGAGGAGGAGGAGGAGGAGGAGAAGGAAGGAGAAGGAAGAGGCAGGAGGAGGAGGAGGAGGAGGAGGGAGGAAGGAGGAGGGAGGAAGGAGGAGGGAGGAGGAGAAGGAGAAGGAGAAGGAATGAGGAGAAGGAGGAGGAGGGAGAAGGAGGAGGGAGGAGGAGGAGGAGATGGAGGAGAAGGATGAGGGAGGAGGAGGAAGTACAAGGGTAGAGCATGCAAGGGTAAGGGCATGTTAGAACACGATAGTGTAAGAGAGCATGGACGCAATGGAGATCAATCGCATGAACACAATAGTGAGCTTGAAGACTGAACCCCAAAGAGTGGGAGCTTCATTTTATTGAGAGATATTTATACATGTTGGTCTCTACACAATCCGTAGGTACCTCCATGGTGGGACCTCTTTTGTAGGAGACCTTTTGGACAGGAGTCCCTCACTTTTGGGAGGGACCTTTTGGGTCTCTACACAAAGTGGGGGGACTTTTTAGATCTCTACATAAAGTGGAGGGACCTTTTGGATCTCTACACAAAGTGGGGGGACTTTTTGGGTCTCTACACAAAGTGGAGGGACCTCCGAAAGTGTAGGCTTTTAGTCTTTCTCTCTCTAGATTTAGTCTCTCTCTCTCTAGATCCTGATTTTGCAAGTATGATTGGATCATTTCTAGAGAGGATTTTGTCTATCCTCATCCTTTAAGATTTATCATACCATCTTTCAGGCTCAAGATATTACAAGCGGAGCTTTACCGCTACTCTACACACACAATGCTCTCATAGTTGTTGTCTTAGACTGCACTTCTGGCCCTTGTTGCGACAAAGTTAACAACTCCCCTGGACCGACTTGATTACCCGCCCTTGGGTTATGGTTGGGTCTGCAGATGGTGTTGTGATGCAGTTGTGATGGTAAAGATGGCGGCGGTGATAGATGGAGCGAGCTTCTTGTCGATCTTTTCCTTGTAATCCACGAACACCGTAGATTGCTTGCTCAGTTTTTAGGAAGCCAGTGTCAACCATTTCTTCAAACAAACACACATAATGCCCTTGAAGAGAAATGGCTCTTTGAAAGAGGCGACTTGTTGTTTGAGCATCTATATGTTGATTTGGATTGAAGCTGAGGTTGGGCAAATGGTCGTCAATGGTGAGGGACACCTCCAGGATGACTGCTAAGGCTTCACTGTATCTTTCACTTTCCTTGAGTGTTTTGTCATAACTGCTTTGCATAATTGATGCATGTCTGTCCAAGGCTCTGATCACTGTTTTTAGAGTTTCTATTGATTAACGGCCAATTGCTAGGAGCATCTGCGTTATCTGGATCATGATGATTGGCATCCCACCGGTAGCGACGGGGCACCGCATCAAATGTGGGATGCGTGCGAAAGGAAGATGGAGCCTGCATGTATTCAAGGAGGTCCTTTTCATTGAGCAGCTTTGGTCTACCCTAAGAAGGTTGTGGCTCTAATTTCATACTGATCTCTAGAGTGATTTGTGCTTGGTGGATACTCTTTAAAATTCCGGAGAGGTCCCATCCTCCTCTTAACTGCATGTTTGGGTATTGCCTCCAAAAATCACCAATGGGATTACTAGGCATGGAAATCCTATCTGTATCTTGTTGCAACTCTCGTGTGGGTGTGCGAATTGGATTATCCAATTCTTGAAGCTCATTGATGGTATCATTAATGGTGTCTTCCATTGAAAACTCAAGGGAGATTGGGGAAGAGGAAGAGATTATAGGGGAAAAGCTTGAGGTCGAAGCAATTAGTGAATTTGAAAAGGTAGAAGTAGGAATGTTTGTGGAAAGTGGAGGGAGAGCAGGGCAAATTGATTTAGCAACTTGATAATCCTCAAGGGATGGATTGTCAAGTGTTGGAAAAAAGTTAGGTGTAACTGGATGATAGGAGTTAGATTCTTGGATTAGGCAATAGTGTTGAGAGGCATGGGCAAAGAGGCATGGCAAGGAATATGGATTAGCGTTGATTTTTGGAAAGGTATGGAGGATAGTACTAGAGTTAGGGAGGGATGTGAGTAGATCAGAATAGAGAGTGGTGTTGGGGTTAAGGCCCTGTGCCACCTCATACACAGCGTGAACACGGTTCACTTTGAACCGGTTCCACCCAAATGCCTATCCTATCCTAATATATATTCTTGAGGGTTGTGGTGTGCCCTCGTCTCTGTATTCACACCGACCATTCCTATTGTTAGATTGACTCCCCTCCACGTGTTTCCGCTTCAACTGGTATCAGAGCGAGTTCGCAAGCAGCGACCGACGCCTCGAGTCAAGTCCTTGTTACGGGAAGCTCTGGCTACGGACTTGGCCATCTCTGTTCCTGAGGGTACCTCGCGCTCGGACAGCAGGCAAATGCTCCCTCGCAACGCAGCAGCAGCACAGAGCTCATCTTCGTATATAGCTCGTGAAGCAGGCTTAACACACGCCTTGCTGCCGCTTCCTGTGATGCCCTGCAACGGCTCAGACAAAAGAAGTCCTCGTTCGTGAGGTTAGCAAAGCGGGTGATTTGAACTTCTCGTTCGTGAGATTTGCACAGCGGGTGATTGGAACTCCTCGTTCATGAGGCTTGCAAAGCGGGTGAGGCACAACGCTTTGATGATAGCGAAACGTCCGTTCTAGGCGTCAAATAACAGAGCTCCATCAGCGTCCGTTCCAAGCGTCAAATAACGGAGCTCCATCAGCGTCCTTCGTTCCAGGCGTCAAATAGCGCAGAGAGCCTGTTTTCTGACTCGAGGTCTTCAGGGGAGTAAAGTGATCGGCCTGTTTTCTAACTCGAGGTCTTCAGGCAAGTGATCGGCTGTCGCAAGTGCTGCTGCGCAGCAGAGCAACACACAGAGCCTTCACTTTCGACGCTACAGGAGTGGATCCCCATTCGAAAGAAGACGTCTACAGCCTTTCTCCATTGTAGTGCATTCTCCGAATTTGGAGAAATTTCATGCAACAAATTTGGGGCTTTTGACGTTAGAGTGCTTGTATGCACTTGTGGGTACCTATTTGACATAATTTTCTTCAATAGACGCCAAAACAAAGGGCTTTTGCTCAAATTGGTGTTATTGGCAGCTGTAAACAGTTTTGAAAGGGGATTTACATGTCTATGTGTCAAATGCAGTGACAAAAGACGAGATTTTGCAATCAGTTTTGGAGAGTGGACAACATTGCATTTAGTCACAGTACGTGACTTTGAGGCCCTCTGTGCCTTAGGTGTATTTATTTCTTTCTACTTCAGCTTATCACTATGTCTTCAAGCAACGAAGGCAACTACTGGAACATTGAGAAGTTGGAAGGGAATGCAAATTTCTCTTATTGGAAGAACCAAATATATAATGTGTTGGTCCAGAAAGATCAAAATATGCCTATCAAGTATAAAGGGATCAAGCCTGATGAAGTTAGTGACCTTCAGTGGGAAACCATGAATGAGAAGGCCAAAAGTACCATTCTTGGTGTAGAGAATGAAGCCACTGCTTACAGCATATGGAAAAAACTTGAGTCCCTTTTCGAGAGTCAGAGTGCAGCTAGTAAAGTGTTTTGGTTGAAGAGGAGAGGGGACAGCTCTCTCACTTCACCTAAATAAGTTTCACTCTATATTCAGCCAACTCACAAATCAGAAAATGAATTTTGATGATGAGGTGAAGGCCATTTTTCTCTTGAGTACCCTTCTTGACAGTTGGGATACTTTTGCTACAGCCATCAGCAATTCAGCCCCTGCTTTCACAGGATTGTCATGCCAAGATGTGGAAAGCGCTCTTCTGCAGGAAGAGGTGAGGCGTAAGAATAGCAGTGAAAATAAGAATGCAAGTGCATTGGCTGTGGGCAGAGGTAGGCAGCAAAATAGAGGGGAAAACCAAAATAAAGGGAAATCTCGCAGTCAGTCCCGTCCTCGGAAGGACCTTGAATGCCACTACTCCCATAAGAAAGGGCATATTAAAAGGGACTGTTTTCAGCTGAAAAACAAAGGCAAGGATAAGGAAAGAAAAGAAGAGGACAAAGATGCGAAAAGAGATGCCAAAGACACCAAGGGCAAGGCTAAACTTGAGGAGCTCAATGCAGTGATTAGCAGTGATGAAGATAATGACGATGTCATACTTGTTGCCTCCTCTGGTGATAGTTCTTTTCTTGTGGCCAATGATGGCTCATATGCACAGGATTGGCTATTAGACTCAGGTGCATCCTATCATGTTACTCCTGATGAGCAGTGGTTT
This sequence comes from Dipteris shenzhenensis, assembly GCF_047967505.1. Classification (NCBI taxonomy): domain Eukaryota; kingdom Viridiplantae; phylum Streptophyta; class Polypodiopsida; order Gleicheniales; family Dipteridaceae; genus Dipteris; species Dipteris shenzhenensis. Next base: position 46,618,517 of record NC_141607.1, on the reverse strand, counting down.
GCTTCGTATGATGCAGGGAAGAAAGGATGCGTGAAACTTGGGAATGATTATGCCTGTGACGTTGTTGGTATTGGGGATGTACATTTAAAATTCCCAAATGGTTCTGAATTTGTATTGCACAATGTGAGACATGTGCCACAGCTCAGGAAGAGCTTGATATCCACTGGGCAGCTTGATGATGCAGGGTATCTCACCCAATTTGGTCATTCTATGTGGAAGGTGCTTAAGGGAAATATGGTTGTGGCCAAGGGCTGCAAATCAGGCACCTTGTATCCACTGTATGTTGAGGGTGTTGATGCTAATGTAATCCATGTGACCGAGCAGCCACACACTTCATTGTGGCATAGCCGGTTGGGCCATATAAGCCAGAAAGGAATGAAAGTATTGTCTTCTTTGGGTTACTTGCCAAGACTTAATTTTTCTGATTTTTCAGCATGTGATCATTGTATTTATGGCAAACATAAGCAATCAGCCCATAAAAAGGCTGGAAATGTTAAACAAGAAGTCCTAACTTTAGTACATACAGATGTATGTGAAATGCCCAATCTTTCTTTGGGCGGTGCCAAGTATTTTGTCACCTTTATTGATGATGCATCAAGGAAGATATGGGTCTATCCCATTAAGCATAAGAGTGATGTGTTCAAAGTCTTCAAGACTTGGTTGGCACTTGTTGAGAATCAGACAGGAAAGAAGCTCAAATGCCTCAGGTCTGATAATGGAGGGGAATACCTCTCAAGGGAATTTACTACATTTTGTGATGAGAAGGGGATAAAGAGGGAGTTGCCCGCTCCCTACAATCCTCCACAAAATGGCGTGGCTGAAAGGGCAAATAGGACCATTCAAGAGAGGACTCTTAGCATGCTCTCACAAGCAGGATTGACCCATGGTTTTTTTTTTTTGCCGAAAAAACAATGCTAATTATATTACTTCGAGAACAAGATACAAAAGGTCAGCTTGTAGCTGACGGGCTGCGTTCACAAATCGGACACAGCCCTAAAAGGTAACACAATAAATCACTCTCTCACGTCGGGATAAGGCGAGTGTGAATGAACAGCCATCGGGGTGGTGAGTAGCGCCACCGAAGGCCCTGCGAAGTCTGCTCAAAGAAGAGGCCCTGAGTGTTCCAAGTCCGGAGGAAGCGTCTCCGCTTCTCTTGACCGGACCGGGAATCTCCCTGAATTTGGTCCCACTGGCCTCTGAGGGTATGAATAATCTCGCACCAAATATCAGTCATGATCTGGGCAGTCGTTAAGGAGGTGCCACCGAGGATCTGCCCGCAACGCGAGGTCCAAATGTGCCACCCTGCTATGCTGCTAATAATCTCCCAGACTGGCAGCCTCTCCTGAACTCCTGTATCCGCCTCTGCTAGGTGCTGCGGGATACCCTCGAGCAGCCCCCATGTACCCTGCGTGATAAGGAAAGTGGGGTCCTGCTGGCATGCCTCGAATAAGTGATGTAGACCAGGTGCGGTGCTGCACCAACAGAACGCGCCCCACGTGATCAACCCTAGCTCTGGTGCTGCGCGAGTGAGAATCCCGAAAGTCCACCTCCACACTTCCTGGGCGCGAGTGCAGCTCCACAGGCAGTGTTTTGGTGACTCCTCAACCTCATGGCAGATCTGACAGCGTCCGTCCTGGCCTATCTGTCTCAGCCAGCTCCCCACCGGAAGACCTTTGTGGGCGAGAAGCCACAGGAAGTAGGAGATCTTCCGCGGCCGCCAACTCTCCCACAAGGCCTTCCAGAAGGCCTGCAAAAAGAATCTGGAAATACCCTGTGCATACCAACTGGGCCGCTGGGTGGGGGGGCGGCTCTGCATCCTCCCAAGAACTCGCCTGCCCAAAGTCGTGCTGTAGGCAAAGGAGGTCGGCCCCTGTCCTGTCACAACCTCTGGCCAGCTCCACTCTCCTGGGTCCCAATCAAGCTCTGACAAGGCCCGCCCCTCCCAGAGCCAGAGTCGCCAAAGCTGCAGCTGATCCTGCTCTATGCTAGGATCGGTACGCCAGACCTTCCCCAAAAGGCCTACGATCCGAACCCTCTGCCAAAAGAGTAGGGGGTCGATGAGTGCATCCTCTCTCCTGAGTCGTCCACCCCCCATAACCGCGAAGAAAGAAATAGAGGAGTCGTCCATACGTCCTGCGACCACCAGTGGAATGCCACGGGGGGTGAACTGTCCCAGCCAACGGTCGTCACCAGGCATGAGGATCTGAGGCTCAAGTGGAACCAACCAATCAGCTGGGATCGCGCCGTCGATCTCCGTGCGTCTCGCCTGGGCTCCACGTGCACCTCCAGCTGCGTCTGCGAGATCAGCCGTCTCTAAATGTCTGTACGTGTCCCTCCAAACTCGAAGGGATCGGGCTGGCTCCCTCATCCAACCATCCCACCTGATATGTGATCTCCCCCCCAGCTGAAGGCCCTCGGCATCTCTGACCTGATCATTGCAGATAAGCGGGTGGCGATCGATCTCCTCCTGACAGCGGGGAGGGGACTGAATGAGACTGAAGCGGAGCCGCCTCCAAACCATGAGGAGGCTACGAACGAGTGGGGAACGGGGCTGAGTAAGCGGGGCGGAAGTGAAGATCCACCTGAGGGACGGGAGCCACTCTCCACCTCGGTGCGGGACACAAGAACCGACCCCCTGCTGAAGTAGCATCTTCCACGTCTGCCCCCCCCTGGTCAAACCGCGGATGACTAACTTGCCTAACAAGGCCCGACTCTGCAGCTCTGGATCGATGACTCCCAGGCCTCCCTCGGCCTGCGGAAGAATAACTGTCTGCCAAGCAACCCTGGCTCTGGTATCTCTGAGGCCATCCTCCCCGAACCAAAGGAAGTTCCGAACCAGCCTCCTAAGCTGTGCCACACTGGATCTCGAGAAACACCAACAGGAAGCCACATACCAAGCCGTGGCAAGGAGGACTTGGTTGACTACCAAGGCACGACCTGCAAGGGAAAGCTTAGCAGTGCTCCAGAAAGCCAGCTTCCGTCGGATGGAATCTAGCACCAGGAGAAACTGCTGAGCTGGCGTGATGTCCAGGCCGACCTGAAAACCCAGGTATCTAGCTGTCTGTCCCCGCGGGATCCACCTGAAACCCAAAAACCTCCCCCACTGAGAACGCGCCCTGGGGTCTGTGAGGAAACCAACTGATTTGTTCCAGTTGATTTTCGCACCAGCAGCCGAACAGAAGACCTCCAGGGCCATCCTCACCCTCTCCAGCATCAACTCATCGTCCTGGACATACAGGGCTGTGTCATCCGCGTACTCCGAGTCCAAGAGCTCCGTGTCCTCCCAGAGGGGAAGGCGAACACCCCTGATCCCTGTAGACCTCGCCCGGAGGTAGTAAGTCATAGCCTCGGCGAAGAAGAGAAATAGGTAAGGGGCAAGGGGGCAGCCCTGACGCACTGATCTCTCCAAGCTAAAACGCTCACCCATCCTGCCTCCAATGATGACTCTGCTAGAGGCTGTCCTGTACAAAGCTGAAATACCCTGAATCCAACCTGCTGGGAAACCTAGCCGCTCCAGAGTCCCCTCCAGAAAGGACCAGTCCACCCGATCGTAGCCTTCTCAAAGTCGAGAAGTAGGATGGCAAGGTGTGATCCGCTGTGCTGAGCCCACTCCGCCGCCTCTGAAAAGATGAAGAGATTATCCAGGATACTGCGATCCTGGACAAAGCCTGTCTGAGTGTCATGAATGAGGTCTGGAAGTAGAGGCCGAACTCTGGCGCTGATCATCTTGGCAAGGATTTTGTAGGCAGTGGTAAGGAGAGTGATCGGGCGCCACTGACGGATCTCCTGTCTATCTCCTCCCTTCGGGATGAGGCAAATCAGTCCCGAGGAGAGGCTCTCTGGCATATAACCGCTGCTGAAAATCCTCTGAAGAGCTGCTAAGAGGGGCTGATGGATCTGGTCCCAGAAGGAGGTGAAGAATGCCCGGGATAGCCCATCCTCACCTGGGCACTTCTGTCCATCGATGGCCATCAAGGCCTCCAACATCTCATCCGTGGTAAACGGTGCCAATAGCGTCGCCTGCATGCTAGGCTGGACCAAGGAAGGAGTGTCTCCACACCTCCTCACGGGCACGACGAGTGTGAGGAGCAAGCGGCTCCTGCTGGAAAAGGGTCCTGTAGAAGTCAGTGGCCAATCCCAAGACCTCTCCCGGATCCGTGACAATGTGTCCCTCCGCTGTCCTGAGACTCCGAAGCTGATCACCTGCAGCTCTCTGGCCATGTGTCCTGAAGAACTCCCTGCACATCCGGTCACCCTTCCGAGCCCAGAAGGAGAGAGAGGCGTGATAGGAAAACTCTAAGCGACGCTGGAGTGTCTCCTCAAGAAGGGCTCTGGCTCGAAGGGCCTGGAACCGAAGCTCCTCCGAGCCCGGGGGTGCCTGCTGGAGCCGCTGAATGGAGGCGAGGTCCCTCCGAAGGGCTCTCTCTCTACCCCACCACTCCTGTCGAACCTGTAGGGCTGCGAGCTGGCAGATCTGGCTGGACTCCTGCAAAGCCTGCGCCACCGAATCAACCAAATCCGCGCACTCGCCCCAGTCTCTATCCCAAAGACTGCAAATACTGCTGCGCACGTCCTCCCTCGAGAAAATGGAGTCGGGAATCCGGCATGAGCGGGGGGGAAGGGCCTGAGCTGCCGAATCTAATGATAAGAGCACCGGCGCATGGTCGGAGAGTGTCGTCCCTGGAACTATACCGGCCTGACCACCTCTGCTGATGGCCCAATCACTAACATAAAATCTATCCAGCCTCTCCAGGAGTCTGCCTCCTTCCCTGCGGAAACCCCACGAGAAGTCCAAACTCCCGTGCCAACGCCGGAAGGACGGGTCTCGCCAACAGTCCCTTCCTCCTGTCGCAAAGATAAAAGAGTCCCAAGCGGACTGCTTTGCCTGAGACATACCTGTAAACTCCGGTCCTCTGCCCTGCTGGTCCTCCAAGGTCTCCAAATTGTTGAAGTCACCTCCAACAATCCAGGAATCCATGTCTGGGAGAATCCCTGTAAGTGTCCTCCAGAAGGTGGCTCTACAACGGAGATCTGTGGGAGCATAAATGTTGAGAATTCCAACTCTGGAGCCTTCCAATTCCAGGCCTACCCACAGGGCACGACCTGGAATCAACGTGCCATGACCGAAAACTCCCTGGGCTAGCTGCTCTCCCACGGAAGTACAGACACCACCACTCCTCCCCAGTGCGCCGATCGAGGGCTCCCAGTAAGTGTGAGAGCGACCAGGGAGGATCTTCCCGCATCTACGGGAGTGAGCCGCCGAAAGCTTGTGTTCCTGGAGCAGAAGTACATCCAAACGTCCTATCACTGCTGGCTAAAGTTCCTGTCTCAAAATGAGCTTCCTGGGACCACGGGTGCCAGAAGAGTGAAACCCGTTCACATTCCAGGATACGAGGTGTAGGCTCATGGTGAGGGCTGGGAGGCAGCGAACAACTGTCTGCTCGCGGTCGAGGTCGAAGAAGAAGCTGACATTTCGGAGTAGAGGCGCTGGCGCTTATGGGAAGGTTTGGAGGGGGAGTCGGGGTCGTCCTGCCCGTCCTTCAACACCTTCAGCAAAGGCGAGAGGCCTTTGGTACCATGAACTAAGGCTTTCTCGAGCCAGCTCGAGATCTCTGAGGTGGACATCCCCCGTAGAAGGCACGGAGTTTCTGAGGCATCCAGGCTCTGACATCTTGGGGGAGGGGCCAAGACAGGGGGGGCCTGAGGATCACAATCAGTCTGAATCGTTTGGCGGCGCAGCGCCACCGCAAGCGCACGTCACCCTCGGACCACTGAGTCTCGAGAAGCTGCCCACCGGACGGGCCTATCCAGGAGCAAATCTGAGCATGCGTCTACTCCCTAAGAGCCTCCCAGACCGAGTCGTTTGTCCAGGTCTCGGTGCCGTCGCTGAGGAATGTGAAAGCAAAGCTAGGGCCATCCCTAGGGGCCAAGGCGGCTATCTTCCCATCTACCCCTTTGCGGAGCAGGAAGATACTGATGTCGAGGCAAGCAGGGAAGGTCCCGAGGTCGGCCACATCCAAGTAGTCCCAGGGGCCAGATCTGTAAAAGTCGCGGGGAGCTCTCTCTCCTGAAGCTGAGGCCCGTCAGAGTCTACCATTGAGGGGCTAGCAGACGGAGAAGCCTCCTCCGGTGGTGGTGTAGACTCCGGGTGTCCTGCCAGCGGAGGGGGAGGGGGAGGGGGAGGAGGCTGGGGAATAGGCAGCTCAGACTCCTCAGGGGCGGCTAGCGGAGGAGGAGAAGGAGGGGGAGCGGGAACTGCCCTCGGCTGAGGAACCGTCGGAGCAGCTAGCTCTGCGGGAGAACTGAAAGAGGCGGGGGGGGGGGGGGGGGGGAGGGATGGGGCTGCAACTGGAACTGGGGATGAGAAGGAGGGGGAGAAGACTGAGGAGGACGAGGGGGTTGAAGCTGCGGGTCGGGAGACAAGGGGTGCAGTTGGGGGATGGGCTGGGGCTGGATGGGAAGAGGCTGGGGAGAGGAAGAGAGGGGGACCTGAGGCTGTGGAGGGCGGGCTACCGTCGAAGAAGATGCTCTCCCATGTCCCTAGGGCGGCTGCCTGTCGGGTCTCTGAGGTGCAGCTACAGGCGGGGTAACCTCTGCCTCCTTGCCTTTATCAGAAATCTTCTTGTTCTTTCCTCTCTTCCTTCTAACCTCAGTCCAGCCGCCAGCTATCTCTGGTCCGGGCTCCGGCTGCCTCTGCTCCTCCTGGCGTGGCTGCGCGGAGGGGGGAGGAGGGAGCGGAGAGGGGGGAGTCGGGGGAGGCCGAGAAGAGCTGGCGAAACGTGGGCAAGCAGCCGCCAGGTGTCCAAAGCTGTGACACCTCAGACATTGTCCTGGCTGTCCGATGACTACCATGCTCTGGGTGATGCTACCGGCACCTGTCACGATCTCGATCACTGCCGGGAGAGTCGCAAGATCCGCCACAGCCACACGGACTCGGGGGGCTCCTGCCGTAGTCACCGCATCGGCGAAAGTATCGTGCATAACCCAGCCGAAGTGGGAACCCAGGTCCCTAACAATCGGCCGCAGCTCAGCAGCAAGACCAGGAAAAACTAGCGTCACTGGATGGCGAGGTATACGGAACCGGGCATCAAAATCTGCTGCGCTGAATCCACGGTACCACGGGACTATCATGATAATCTTTCCATCCACTGACGTAGGGGAGTCAGCAATCAGGTTGCTCGCAGCTTTCGCACTGGAGAGTTTAAGCCAGAAGATGCCCCTTCCCATAAGGGCCACCTCCTCAATATGGCCGTCCTCTAGCATGAGAGTGGACTGGAGCCAGTCCCTGATGGCTGATCTGGATGGGGAATGTCCAATGACTCTGCCATAGACCAAGGTAAGAGCAAAGTCATTGGCAACCTCCTGAACCCGAGATGATTGCTGCTCTGTCAGGATGACGCGGTAGGCATCTGGAGAGGGAGGGACCGTCTGGGCCTCCGGTTCCGGGCAGGGAGCCGCCATACCGCCAAGACAAACTGCGAGGCTTCCGATGAGGAAGAGGCTGTCACCCAAAAAAAGGGGGGGGTAGAAGCGGGAGGGTGGAGCCTGGGTGTGGCGGGAATGGAGGTGGCGCGAGGTGGAGGCGTGGAGGCGGGGGACGGGTGAGGTGGGGCGGCGGGAGCGGAAGCGGGGGCGGGGGAGAGGCGGAGCGGGGACGAGGGGGCGGACGGGGGGCGGGGGTAATGGAGGGGCGGAGGGGGCGGGGTGGGGCGAATGGAAGGGGAGGGGGGGCAGGGGTGAAGGCAGGAGGGGAAGGCGGGGGTGGAACGGGGGGGCGGAGAGGCGGGAGGGGGCGGGGCGGGAGGCGAGGGGTGAGGGGGCGGAATGGGCGGCGGGGGTGAGCGGAGTGGAGCGAGGGGGTAGCGGGTTGGGGCGGAGGGGGGTTGCGGGGCGGGGGTGAGCGGAGGGGGAAGCGGGCGGGGGTGAGCGGAGGGGGTAGCGGGGCGGGGGTAGCGGGGCGGGGGTGAGCGGAGGGGGTAGCGGGCAGGGGTAGTGGGGCGGGGGGTGAGCAGAGGGGGTAGCGGGGCGGGGGTGAGCGGAGGGGGGAGCGGGCGGGAGGTGTGGAGCGAGGGCGTAGCGGAGTGGAGCGGAGGGGGTAGCGGGGCGGGGGTGAGCGAAGGGGGGGAGCGGGCGGGGGTGGAGCGTGGCGAGGGGGACGTAGCGAGGCGGGGGTGAGGGGGGAGGTGAGGGCGGAGGGGTAGGGGCGGGAGAGGGCGAGGCAAGGAGGGGGAGGTAGAGGTACGGCGGGGGAGGGGAAGCTCGCAGGAGCACCTGCACATTTGACCCATGGTTTTTGGGCAGAAGCTGTAAAGACAGCAGTACATCTCATCAATAGGTCACCCAACCGTGCCTTGGATTTGAAGGTACCTGAAGAAATGTGGTCCGGAAAGCCACCCTCTTACAAACATCTCAGGGTGTTTGGCTGCCAGGCCTTTATGCATATCAGAAGGGAAATACGCAGCAAGTTAGACCCAAAGTCACGCAAGTGTATTTTTCTTGGGTATGGTGACAATGGAGAGATGGGTTACAGGTTGTGGGATCCTGAATCTCACAAGATTGTGAGGAGCAATGATGTGATTTTTCGAGAAGATAGGATGCAAAAACAGCCTATCAATACCATTGGAGTGAGAAGAGTCATTTTTGAGGAGGAAGGACCTGCAGCACAACCACAAAATGCCAATCAAAATGCTGTCCAAAATGGTCAAAATCAGCAGCCACCTCCGGCTTTTAATGCTCCATATTATCCTCCACAGGAAGAACCACAAATGCAGCCTGAGATTCAGCAAGATGTGCTTCCAGAGCAGGCTGTACGACCCCAAAATATGCAGGAACTGCAAGTAAATCAGCCACCTAATCAAGATGGTTGGGTTAGGTGGAGCACCAGGGTGTCTCGTATGCCTGATAGGTTTGTTCCAGGGGTAAATGCACTTGATGATTACATCATGGTGACAGATTGTAGTGAGCCCTCGTGCTTTAAAGAAGCCATGAAGAGGGAAGACGCAAAGAATTGGCAGAAAGCCATGGCTTCAGAAATGCAATCTCTTGAGAAGAATCAGACATGGAATCTAGTGCAGCTGCCTACAGGCCAGAAAGTCCTACCATGCAAATGGGTCTATAGGTTGAAGATCACTCCAGGGGATGCTAAGCCCAAGTACAAAGCAAGATTAGTTGCTGAGGGGTTCAAGCAGGAAAAGGGAGTTGACTTTGATGAAATTTTTTCTCCTGTAGTCAAGATGACTACATTAAGGACTGTTTTAGCTTTGGTTGCTTGTCAGGACATGGATCTTGTCCAAATGGACGTGAAGACGGCCTTCCTTCATGGAGACCTTCACGAGGATATTTATATGCAGCAACCAGAGGGATATCAAGTCAAGGGAAAAGAAGGGCTTGTATGCAAATTGCAGAAGAGTCTCTATGGCCTCAAGCAGGCACCCAGAGAGTGGTATCACAAGTTTGATGCTTTCATGAAAGCACAAGGATTCAGACGGTCTGATCATGATCATTGCCTCTACACTAAGAAGACAAGAGATGGTAGTCTTCTTATACTCATTCTTTATGTGGATGATATGCTTATTGCTGGGAATTCATCTATTGATATGAATGCCTTGAAGGCAAAATTGCACAAAACCTTCGACATGAAGGATCTTGGTGATGCAAATCACATTCTTGGTATGCCAATTGTAAGGAACAGGTCAAAGGGTTTACTCTATCTTTCTCAAAAAGAGTACATTGGCAAAGTTCTGGAGAGGTTCAATATGGATAAGGCAAAGGCTTTGAGCACACCATTGCCTCCATATTTGAAACTCAGCCAAAAGGACAGCCCTCAGTCAAATGATGAAAGGGCTAATATGGCCAAAATTCCTTATGCTTCTGCATGTGGCAGTCTGATGTATGCCATGGTTGCCACTAGACCAGATATTGCTTTTGCAGTGGGAGTAGTCAGTAGATATATGGCTAACCCCGGTAAGAGACATTGGGAGGCAATTAAGGGTATATTGAGATACCTTAAGGGGTCTCAAGATGTGTGCATATGTTTTCGCAAGCAAGATGCACAAGTGCATGGATACACAGATTCAGATTATGCAGGGCATGTAGACAATCGTAAGTCCACCACGGGCTACGTGTTTACTTTCACAGGTGGTACTATTTCATGGATATCCAGGTTACAGAGATGCACAGCATTGTCTACCACGGAGGCAGAGTATATTGCAGCCACTGAGGCTTGCAAGGAGGCCATATGGCTTTCACGTCTGGTGGGAGACTTGGGTTTTTCAGGGGATATTCCTTCTTTGCATTGTGATAGCCAGAGTGCTATTATGTTGGCAAAGAATCCGGTCTTTCATCAGAAGACCAAGCACATTGATGTTAAGTACCACTTTATTCGTGAGGTATTGCATGACAAGTTGTTAGAACTTGTCAAAATCCATACTGATGATAACCCTGCTGATCTTTTCACTAAGCCCTTGCCAGCAGAGCGGTTTGCACATTGCAGGACACTGATGGGTGTTGGATAGGCCTTGTACATTTTATATGTACTTGCTGTTTTTTTTTTTTGAGGCACATTGCCTTCAGGTGGGAGGTTGTTGGGGTTAAGGCCCTGTGCCACCTCATACACAGTGTGAACACGGTTCACTTTGAACCGGTTCCACCCAAATGCCTATCCTATCCTAATATATATTCTTGAGGGTTGTGGTGTGCCCTCGTCTCTGTATTCACACCCACCATTCCTGTTGTTAGATTGACTCCCCTCGACATGTTTCCGCTTCAAGTGGCAAGATAGGGGAGATTACATTGAAGGTAGACCACATATTCCTCTGGTAGGCATTGATAGCTTTAATTTTGGATTTTTTTGGGAGTTATATCCCGTGGAAGTTACTGGTGATTGTTGCAATATAGGTAGGATTCCAACTACTACCCGAAGAGGGAGGCTTCCCATCAAGCATTCATATAGTAGTATTGCATCAACCTTTAACCGTACGAGACTTGCATGTACTGAGAGACAGAACAAATTCTTATCGTCTTCATCCATATGCTGGCCTAGATCTCAGAGAGTCTTGGTGCTTACAGGTCTAGTCCAATCAAGACCAGATACTGCATGTAACATTTTGATTTGCAAGTGTTTCCAGAGTATGTGTATTCTTTCTTCAAGGTGATCCTCTTGCTGGAGGATTGCAACAAGATCTTGGTATAATGTAGTGATGCCTTGTAGCAGAATATCTTGTGCTGACCCCTTCGCATCGTCATCAGCTTGACTTAGTAGTTGAATTTCCAACTTGGAAATTATTGCCTTTTAATTTTGCCATTCCATGCACTTGTCTTTATACTTATCCACTGTGGAGGTGTATGCAAGCTTTAAACTATTGAATTGTTGAGCTGCTTTTGGATGCCTTGAAAATTGATCATTAAGCATGCGGAGTTGGAGTATCTCTTGCTCTTGAGCGTCCAATTCTGCTTTGGTGGGCACAAGTATCTCACTTGATGCTATCCATTCCTTCTCTAGTGCTTGAATTTGATATTTACCTTCTTTGAGGTAGTTTTGCAACTCTTTGTTTGTGTCTAATGTGACATGGAGTTGATCCTCTTTAAGCAGTAAACTTTCATTTAAGTGCACCAATTCCTTCTTGATATCATCACAAGTGGCTTGCATATGGGAGAGGGATAACTCGACCTTTTTCTGTTGGTTCAAGGCATCAGATAGCTGTAGGTGTTTTTCTTGGAGAGAAACCGTGGCTTGTAGGGCATCCTTTCTACTTTCTGCTAGAGCATTTTGTGCAAGGAGCTATTGCTGCATTTATTCTGCCATGCTTTCCTTGAGCTTCATAATTTCAGTCTCGGCACTTTGCAACTTGGATTGGAATGATGGGAGCATCTGTCTTTCCATTTCTCTTTCCTGCTCATCTGACGCCATGGTAGCAAATAATTGAGACCATTGTTGTAAGTGTTGGTTGTGATGTTGTATGATCTAGAATGTGCTATGGCCTTGCTTGTATTGGACATACAGTTGACTCCCATGTGCCCATGTGGAATGTTGGTCTATTTCTTGAATAACAGTCTGTTGTATGGTGCCACTAGAGGCATTTGGGGGTTGTGACTCTAGAGTCGTGAAGGCTTGTGGCCAGTTTGATTTACTTGTGCAACACGCGGTCGGACATCGAATTTGCAAGTGCAGTACTTTTTAAATATTCCTAAATTATATTTTGCAATGTTTTGAAATGGATGTTGGATAACATCCATTCCACGCTCGAGTCTTTCTGCAGGAGCAAGACTGAACTGAGTTGCAATATTCTTTGGCAGAGTTCCACATTGTCATTCTCTGGAATCTGTTCGGATTGTTGCCCTTCCATGCTATCTGCATTGAGAATAGATGGAGGGTCTAATTCCCATTCTCGCGATAATATCAATGTTTCAAATTCCTCTATATCTTATGTTGAGAGGGGTGTAGAGTCATCCTCTTGCTCTATTGCAAACCCAATTATTATGGCCAATAGATGGGCATTGTAGCTTTTGCCATTATGTGTAGTGGATACATAATTGGTTAGCAACAAGGATATGTGTTAAGCCCAGTCTTGTAGTTTTGCTCTACCAAGGAGTGTAAGAGTTTTTACTGACATATAGTTTTTTCTCACTCTTGTATGATTGAAAATGTCAACCAAAAACTTAGCTGACTCTTTGCATATGGGATCCAGAATCATATCATGGCGTATTCCCCCGCTTTGTGACTTTGTGTTAGGTGGGAATAAATCCTGAATTTCAGAGAATCTTGCATCCAAATGTTTCTTTGGATATTCTTCTTGTGCCTCTGAAAATGAGAAAGCCTCATGCATAGTGGATCTACTGAGGTAGATCTGTAAGGGCTTTTCTTTATATGTTACTATGCCATACTTATCTTTCTCCAACTCTCTGCTTTTATATGATAATATGAATTGACAAATGTATTCTGTCATAGCAAGTGTTGGTAAGAAGCATTTTAGCTTCTCAAAAAGACTACCTAGTCCCTTTGACTGCAAGGAGCTGTAAGCATTGGGTGACATGGCGAACGTTGAGACTCGTGGCCATACAAGCTGTGTTGTTCCATCTGTTGCTAGCTCTTTGTTGGTCTGGTCCTCAAGGTGTTCTGCACTGCATCTTCCACAGTCAATTGCTCTGGTTCAATTTCTCTAGTATCCCTTGGTTCTGTGGCATTTCTTCTTGGCATGTTGAATTTATTTGCTCATCAGTATCACTGTCCAGAACCACTAGCCGTGGTCGTTTTGGTGCTGACCTCTGGGTTGGTGATTCTGGACCGTGTCCTTCTTTGGGTTGGTGATTTGAGAAGGGCTGTTGAGGTTGAGGCTGAGGCTTAGGCCGTTTGGCATGGTGTTGCTTTGCCGATGGCGTTGTAGGTCTTTTTCCCATCTTATTGGACTATCTTTGTTGAAAATGGGGAGAGGGTGAGAGACACATGATTGGAGACAAGATCTGAGGCACGAACTGATGTTGATAGATTGTGTTATCACAGCAAGTACATAGCCTCTTTTATAGGCTGGGCAAGCCTTATCTTCCCACACAGACACCTCATAGATGAGGTCACACACAAGAGAATCTAGATCCTATAATCTAGGGGAGGAATCACACCTACGACATGAGGTGGCACAAGTGGCCTCAAGATTCTTCACACTCACACAACTGTAGGACACTCCTAGGACTCTAGGACCACACACACTAGGACTCTGATTCCAACAAACCCCCCTTCGGAGCTAGGGTGAGAAACTGTGACATCATCGAGACTGTGCATCCCAGGCAATCTCAGAGGCTAACAGTTGAGCATAATTCAGAAGTTGAACCAAGCACTCTCATGGCTTAGGTGTCAACGTGATCAGAGACTCAAATCTGAGCATGGATGCATGACCAACTCATAGGTCTAGGGAGTACACCAACATCCTGGAACTCGGCCAGGCCTGATAAAGGAAAGACATAACAACCCCCCTGTCTCCTAACTGGGTACATGGAAATAAGTGGAGCGCCTTTTATAGGACAAGGCACACAAAATGACAAATTATTACATCATTTTAGGGGGACTACCCAAGGCAGAGTACCTAACACACATGACTCTAGAAAGCCCACTCTTCATCTATCACCTCATGGAGGGATAGACCAGAAACAGCAGCAGTGCAGGCTTCTTCCTCAGGTCCAGAAGGTGTAGCTTCATCGTCTTCGTCCTCGCTCTGCTCCGCAACCAGATTGGCATGTTCTTTGGCTTGTACCTTTGCCATCTTCTTGAAGCAACGATCCTCTGGATGGCCAAGCTTCTGACAATAATTACATTTAAGAGGTTTTCCTTTCGTCTTGGGCTTATTCTTGAGAAAGAATGCTTTGCCAGATTCAAAGGAAGATTCTGCTTTCTCTGTAAGCCTACTGTCCTCATCAATGAGATGAGCTACCATATCCTTAAAGCTCATATTGCGGCTGACTCTTAGGACAGCAAGGATCTCATTGTACTTGGAAATGTCTTCAATACTTGAGAGAATTACAGCAACTTGATCATCATCTTCAACAATGGCTCGGATGGCAGATAATTGTTGGAGAATTGACCCAAGATTGCTCAAGTGTTCATTGAGGGTTTCAGTTTTCTTCATCTTGAGCTTGAAGAGTTTTTGTTTGAGAAATACTTTGGAATTATTGATCTTATTTCCAAACAAATTCTCTAATTTTTCCCAAACGTCATTTGCAGTTTTATCAAAATCCACATGGTGGATAAGGTTGTCAGCTAAAGCTAGGCCAATGATAGCCATTGCTTTATCATTTTGGTTCTCCCACCAACTGATTCTAGCATCATCACTTTGGGGTTTGGGCTCCTTGCCATTGGTGATATTCCATATGCCTTCTCGCATAAGAAGAAGCCGGAGTTTCATCTGCCAAGTTGGGAAATTGCTCCCTGAGAATTTCTCGATGAACAAGGAGTTTTTTATGCTATCCATTGGTGGAAAGGTCTTAGCTGTTATTACAGCCAGTGTCTAAATCCCTTACAATGTTTACTCAAATTTTGCAAAAAAAGCCCAAATTTTACATGGTAGAAGCTTCAATTATGCCAAAGGAAGACACAGGACAGAAAAGCCCTAAATTTTTGGGTTAGGGTTGCTGCAAAATTAGGGTTTGCAGAAAATTGGGGCTTTTCAAAATCTCCTAGAGCATAGTGTTCTAGCAATACTAGGGAAGCTTCAGACCATAAAAGCCCCAACAAATTCACCCAAAATGAGGCAAAATTCTTGAAAATCGAAATGGGCTGGAACAAGCCGCTCTTCAGGTCGTCATGAAGCAGAAATGCTGGGCTTGAGTTGTGGCGGCTGAAAGACGACTGTTGCAGGAGCAGCAGCGTGGGCAGAGAGGTGCAGCGTAGAGCAGCAGTTGCGTGGGCAGGAGCTGCAGCGTGGGCAAGAGCTGGAGCAGCAGCGTGGGCAGCTTCGGGTCAGCAAGAGCTGCGTGGGCAGTTTCGTGGTAGGGCAGCAAAGGCGGGTAGAAGAGCGAACAGAGGAGCGGGCAGAAGATCCGCAGGATGGCGGGTTTGTTTGCTGCTTGCTGCGGGCTGAATGGCGACGTACGAGTCGATGGCCACGGCCCTCACAAGGTCGTCTGTCGCAGGTCATTGGGGCAGAATGCTGCTGTAGAGCAGAGATAGATGTGCTTTGCGATTGCAATCCATCTTTATTCTACAATCCACGCTCGTCCGATGATCAATAGCGATGACCCAACATCGAGCATGCCATTTGAGCTTCCCATATCTAGCCTTCTGACAGCAACGTGGAGATGACGGAAGAGTGGCCCAGCGGAGGAGAGAGGTAGGATTACAAGGGATGCGTGAGCAGACTGCGAGGGAGGACGGGCAGAATGGCGCAGCATCAGGGAAGATAGCGGGCAGAACTGGAACGCCCTGTTGGTCGCCGCACGTAGAGATGGCGACGTGCGGTGGAGACATACGGCAATGTTATCGTAGAGACATGGCAGGAAAATCGTGTGTGATGAGGCAAGGCTCAGTCAGGGAAGACCTGCTCTGATACCAACTGTTGAAAATGGGGAGAGGGTGAGAGACACATGATTGGAGACAAGATCTGAGGCACGAACTGATGTTGATAGATTGTGTTATCACAGCAAGTACATAGCCTCTTTTATAGGCTGGGCAAGCCTTATCTTCCCATACAGACACCTCATAGATGAGGTCACACACAAGAGAATCTAGATCCTATAATCTAGGGGAGGAATCACACCTACCACATGAGGTGGCACAAGTGGCCTCAAGACTCTTCACACTCACACAACTGTAGGACACTCCTAGGACTCCAGGACCACACACACTAGGACTCCGATTCCAACAGTCTTTACCCTGGCATTGTACACATGACTCAGGTCCCAGTTTAACAGTGCTAATATAGTGCCATGTGCCAAGAGTGCATGTTTCTTTTGTGAGTGGCTAATGCATTTTACTCTTTTTGTCATGAGGGTGCTATGTGTGTGGATCAAAACAAGTATATCTTAGGGCTTTTATTTGTGCAATAATCAATTTATTCGTGGTACTCGACACGTGTGGGTGCGCTATGCATGACTAGTGAGGTGGGCATTCCTCCTATATGCTTAATTTGCTAAGGGAATCATAGGACAGCTAGGACTCAGTCATCACCTCTGAGCCCTAGGTTGAAATCGATTGAAACTACCTATATGTGCGAAGGCATACATATGCTAGTGAGTGCTCGTGATACAATCTTGGAAGACTTACGGCCCCCAAATCTTCATTATTGTCGGGGATGGCTTGCATGTTGATGTAGTAGTGCTTAAGTCGGCTCCCGTTTATTGTTGTTGTAGACTGGACTCCATCCAGTGTTTCTAGCAGCATAGCTCCGATGGGATTCATTTTTTTTACTCTATAAGGTCTTTGACCCAGTGCTCGTGATACAATCTAGTCCTAACTATGAAAGACTTGCGGTCCCCAAATCTTCATTATTGTCAGGGATGGCTTGCATGTTGATGTAGTAGCGCTTCAGTCGGCTCCCGCTTATTGTTGTTGTGAACTGGACTCCATCTAGTGTTTCTAGCAGCACAGCTCAATGGGATTCATTTTTTTGACTCTATAAGGTTCTTGACCCAGAAATTTGAGCTTGCCCTTATGGACTTTGGTATTGTGCAGCAAAACCAAGTCACCTTCCTTAATGTCTTTGTCTTTGAGGTTTCTATCAAACCATGCCTTTTTTCTTCGTTTTTCTGTTGTCATGGCATGGTAGGCAACTAATCTGGTCTCTATATGCTTCTCTAATTGGTAGAGTCTTTCTTTCAGCATTGCATGATCTCTCATACGTTCTTGTACTACTATGTGTAGACTAGGTATTACAAATTCTAGTGGGACCACAGCTTCAAGTCCGTACACCAATTGAAAAGGTGTATTTCCTGTACTGACCTTGAGTGTGGTTCTGTATATCCATCAGGCTGCATTTAGTTTCTCTGCCCAAATCAAAACGCTTTGGTTCTACTACCTTGGTGAGGACAATACATAGAATTTTGTTGGTGGATTCGGCTTGTCCATTCCCTTAGGGGTAGTAAGGTGTGCTCTTTCTATGGATCACCATAAAGCCAGAAAAGAGTTATTGGATGACCTCATTGGCTAAATGTGTGTCTCTATCAGATACAATTTCAATGTGACATCCAAATCGGGTGATTACATTCTCGTACAAGAACCTTGCTGTACTTTTAGCATCTGCCTTTCTGACGGCTTTAGCTTCAGCTTCAGCTTCAGCTTCAGCCCATTTGGTAAAGTAATCAGTGGCCACAATGATGTAGCGTGCCTATATTCCTTTTATTGCTGGATGGATGGGACCCACAAAATCAATCCCCCATTTTTCAAAGGGTTTTTGTGCAACAACTGTTGTTGAGGATTGGCATGATCTCATGTGGTATCACACATCTTCTTAAAACCTAGTCCTTGCCCATCTTGTATAGTTGTCCTACATGAGTTGATAGGGTGCAACTTTTAGAATTAGTTTCGTAGCATCCACAGCTTTCATTTCACGAGGTGGTCTTCCTGCCATTAAGTACCCAATGATGTCTGCACACACCAATCAGGCACAGCGTCTATTTGAAATAATGCGGCATCTGGTAGGTCATCTTCTTTTCCTTCCGGCCCTTCTTTGTCCTCAATCGTGACATGTAGGTCAGATCAACTCTATGAGTTGACTTCTTTGGTCAACCATATGATTGACTTGGGAGCCATATAGGCCACCCTTTGTATTTTCCTCTTATCCATTTGAGCAGTACTACGTTTTGCTCCAGCTTGTTGTTTGCTTCCCGTACTCCACTCCCATTCCATTGCTTCCTGCACCCAACATTTTGGGGTGGTGCCACGTAAGATAGACGCAAAAATTTTCAAACTGTTACATACCTGCAGAGCATCCATACACTTTATGGCAATACTCTCCAAGTTACTAGCACCTACCATTTTGCTCCAAATCAGTCCGGTGCCTCCTTCTGTTGCAAGAAACCTGTTTTTGGAGCAGAAAAACAGTCCACCGGCTGCTTTTTTGCTTTTTAAGGTCCGATTTTGACATTTTTTGAAATTTCTAAGCTGTTTGTATACAAACGACATGGTCCTGCACCATTTCAAACCCCTTCGGACAACAGATGCCGGCTGTACAGGCCTTTACGGACAGCTACGCGACACTGCTAGGAATCCGTACGACCTATTAGAAGTTGATTTCGAGCATTTTTTGGCTGTTTTGGGGGGTTTTGCTGAGATCTGGAGTCTTTTCAATCATTTGGGCCTCCCTCCAGCTGCTCCAACCAGATCTAGCATTGTTTGGCTAAATCTTCTTGGTATTAGACAGCAAAAATCAGTCCCTCATTGGCTTTTGGACACCCTCAGAGATACCAAGAAGACTGAACCTTGACCTGGAACCTTGACCTGCCCGCACTAGACATGCGAACAGACAAATGCAAGGTAATTTCTTAGCTCTAGCTTTGATTGCCACAAGGATGCTTTTGACGGCAAAGAATGGATGGATGCCATGAGAGTTGAACTTGAGTCCAATCATGCAAATGGCACTTGGGTGTTGTGACTTACCTGTAGGCAAGCATGCTATAGGCACAAAATGGGTTTATAAGGTCAAACGGAAAGCTGATGGCAGCGTTGACCGCTTCAAAGCCTGCCTGGTTGCAAAGGGATATGCACAGCAACATGGCATTCACTTTGAGGAGACCTTTGCTCTCACCTCATGCATTACGACCATATGGTGTGCCATTGCACTTACATCCCACAGACATTGGGAGGTTCATCGATCGGACATTAAGACCACCTTTCTTCATGGTGATTTACAGGAAGATGTCTATGTCACTCAGCCACTTGGCTTTGAGCAAAAAGGTTCTGAAAGTCAGAATTGCCGGCTGAAAAAGCAGCACAAACCTAGCGCACAGCATGGCAAGCAGTGAAGTGGGTCTTCTATTACTTGAAAGCCACACAAAATTTGGGATTGTTCTATGGTGCTTAGTCTCCACTAGTCTTGCATGCTTTCACGGACAGTGATTGGGCAGGTTGTTATGACACCAGGGTGTCCCACAGTGGCAACTGTTTCATGCTTGGATCTTCATGCATCTATGGTTCAGTAAGAAGCAACCTACAGTTGCTACTCTAGTTGTGAAGCAGAGTACAGGGCAGCTTTCACAGCTATAGTAGAGTGCTTGACATAAGCCAGCCGGCTTCTACAACCAGAGTGCTTTGGCGGTTGCTCATAACCCAGTGTTTCATGCGTGTACAAAGCACATTGAGGTTCATTATCATAATGTCCGAGAGCGACTGTCAAATTGGAGACATACATTTGTCCCATGTTCCCACGGAGGACAACTTAGCAGATCTCTTCACGAAGGCTCTACAAGCGACCCAACTTTGAGGCTTTTCGTCTTGCCTTATACTTGGCTCAATTTATTACGCGATGATGATCTCCCTATACTATCATAGGTTGCTATATCCCTCTTGGACGAACATGTGCAACCATGATATAGATTTTAGGTATTCCTGAAACGCTTCCAGGATACTTCATCCAAACCATGGAGGGGGTTTGTTAGCACATAGCCCTGGTATGTACCTTGTAGATCAGGTCGACTCATAGAGTTGACTTCATTGGTCAACCATATGGTTGACTTGGGGACCATATAGGCCACCCCTTATACTTTCTCATTATCCATTTCCAAGTTTTCTCAGTTTCCTTCACATGTCGTTTGCTCCCTTGCATTCCACTCCCTTTCCATTGCTTCCCGCAATAGGTAACATGCTTTTCAAAAGGCAATAGTAACAAATAACTTGCTTTCATTTGCAGAGCATAGTAACAGGTAACTTGCTTTTCAAAGGACAACACACATACTTTGATTTACACCTTACACACAATGGCACATCTTATCATACTTTGACTTACACCGTACACCTTACTTATCTGAATGTCTTCAAACTTTGGAGGAACGTATATAATGCTCTATGTAACGAAAAAAAATGACGCGCTCTAAATTGCCATAAAGGAAATCTGATGAGAATAGAAAAGGCTTGAAACATACTATAGGTGATGAAACACTTAGCCGCAAAGTGGAGGAGAAAAAATCCTGATTTAAGCCTGGTGTAATGGTACAGACCCCTTCTGGAAGTGTCAGAACATAAGAACAAGGAGTTTGAAGCTGTTTTGTAGCCTGCAACACAAGAAAAACTATATGAAGTTTACCGTGGTGGGTGAACACTCCCCTACCATCCCTTTCTGCAACCTCTATCCATCAATTCTTGGACATTACTTAAGTTAAGCCCTCCTCACAACAATACTCATGACATTTCCCAATAAAAGCAACATAAGTAGGAAAAAGGAGAAATGTTCCTCTTTGAGAGTCTAGACAAAAATAACACAATCCATATATTAGACACCAATCTCATTGAGAGGCAATACCTACAAAAATGCAAGCTGACTTGCTAAATTTAACTGAGTTTAGCTCATTAGTGCATCAGTCCCATTCACATATATGAAACTATAAAGAGACTGAGAAACAAAGATGACACAACTAGATCACAGCTCCATGCACCCACAGGGGGGGAAGGGCAAGGGCTGGGCTTCAATCTAACTGAATCCCATCCCTCCAAATAGGAGATTGAGTCAATGGAGCACTTCACTTTCAGATGTCTTGTGTACCACAAGATCAGAGGCCGACACACTAACCTTTCAGAGAGAGTTTCAAGGCTCGTCTCTGGCCTCTTGGTTCACCTGGATCAGAGACGAGATTGTGAGGCCCATCTAGACTCCACTCAAAGGGTAATTATTGATTTTTCGCAGCGAGATAGCACAGAGCAGCAGTTTCCAAACAGAGGCGACACAATCAAGACCCGGAGTGAGAGACACGATAGACCCACCAACGCATTGACGCATAGATGATGCTTGGGGATCTTCCTTCTGGTGCTCGCCACATCAACGACATAGCCAACGAGGGTGACAGTGGCACTTGTCCGACGACAAGGAGACCATTGTAGACCGTGCAATTGATCGACATCAGTTTTATCCCTAGAGGTTGATGAAGAAGGTGGAGACAAAGAGAATGAGGACAATTATGAAGAGGATGATGATGCATCATAGAGGTCTCTAGAAATATCATAAAAGTATCTACGGGCATGAAACCTCTTACTTATGTTATATTTTGCTATCTCTTGAATTATCTTTTTCTATCTGTTTGTAGGTGAATGAGGACGAGGACGAGGACAAGAAAATCATTGCAAAAATACAATTGCAATGATATTTTAGACTTCTTCAAGAGACTATAGAAGAGCCCTTGGAAACATTAGACTATGCAGCTATTTTAGTCTCTCTTACACCTTTACATGATTTGCCTTTAGCTCGAGAATTAATAATTGCCACCTCCTTACCAAGGAGAAATGCATATCCTTGTATGGATCTCCCGGTCTCATGATCTCCAGCATAGTCATTGTCACAGTATCCGTGCAACCTTGGATGACTTCCTCTATATAAGGGGTTTGTATATATTCTACATTTTCAACTAAGTCTAGTGTACAGTTAGTTATTTGTGATGTGATCTTTAGCTGTGCCCTCTCTCCTCATCTGCACTCTTCTCCTCTCCTCTCTTCATATTTGTTCAAGTGAAATGAATGTGTGCATTGCATGGTATACATGACATGGGAGTAATAACATATTAAGTGTACACGTACGCTATCACCATGCCATGATAGCCTACAAGTGAATTGGCAAAATAACATCTCTTTGATTTAAGGTAAAAAACTAGCAAACTCCAATGTGACCTGCACACCCAATTTATGACTCATGAGTAATTATTATTTGGCATAATGTTGCTAATGCAAGAGTAAAAACAAGTTTGTGATGTTACTTACGCCACGTTATATGTCTTAAAAATAACTCGTAAGTCATTTAGATTTATAGATTGTAACCAACTACTACACTAGAGGAAGAGAAAAGGTAAGAAAAGGATAGAAGTTTGGCTATCACTCAGTTCAATTCAGCCTACTCGATTACATTAGGGAATTGGGGAGCCCATTTGACATTATGTTTGTCATTGCACAGAAGCATCAATGTTTCCCAATTGAAATAGATAAGATATAAATCCTCTCTAATCCCATGAGAGAGGTTAATAATAAAGTGATGATGGCCATACTCAAGTTCGATATAGACTTTCTCTTGGTTTGTGACTTTCGTATTTTCATTTAATGTAATGAGCTTATGTTCGTTTATTTTTTGGTTCAGTATGGTTATATCTCAATTTCCTGGAGTAGTGCAAAGCTGTGTATATATGCTTTGATTCTTCATGTCTCATATACTTGGCAAAAAGGAAAAGACCATAGAGGATGTTCATGCAGTAGGGTAAGGGTTAGGGTTAGTGCTATGCACATATCGAACATATGTCTATTCTAAACTGTCTTGTACCTTTGATGTATCTCAAGACTCTTTTGACTATATTCCAGTGAGACTGTTTTGGATTTGCATAAGCTATGCTAGGGAACTTACTGCATAACAAATATATGGCCATGTGATAATCAGATATATAAGACATCCGATGAGCTGCTGATAGTACATGTCATTGACTGTAGGCTTTTCTGAATCTTTTGTAAGTTTCAAACGAGTAGCTACAATCTTGTAATCTGCCATATGAAACTTCTTTAGGAGACTATCAACATATTTTAGTTGACTCATGAAGGTGTTGTCTGAATCTCTCCAGAACTCAATACCAAGACAATAGTGCATAAGTCTAAGATCTTTCATGTCGAACTCTGTAGATAAGTCTTGTTTTAACTTCTTGATAAAGCTATCATTACTTCCGGTCACAATCAGATCATCTACGTACAAAAGTGTAATACTAATTTGAACTTTGTGGTAGAGAGTATGATCTGCATTGGACTTCATGTATTTCAAATTAGCAAAATACTCGTCGATTCTGCCATACCAACTTCTAAGTGCTTGCTTTAAGCCCCGTAGAGACTTTTCTAGAGATGGCAAACATGATTCTCTTTCCCTGATTCAACATAACCTGCTGGTTATTGCATGTAGACTTCCTCGTATAGGTAACCATTGAGAAAAGCATTCTTGACATCTAGCTGATACACATTCCATCTGCTGAGTGTCGCTAGGAAGCATAAGTGATAGTGGTGCTTCCAAGCATGTCACATCTTGCAGACAGTTGTTTCATTCTTTAGCTGATGCACCTCGAGGGGGGACTATTACATGTGCTAATAATGCTTCATATGCTGTAAAAGGAGTTGGAGATGTGCAGCTCACATCCATTTCAAGCCATCCTGTCACTCTGACAAATGTTCTTTTTGTGCCTAGCATTGAAGTCAACTTGATTTCAATTTCAGCAATTGCTACTTCAGGTTTCAGAGTGATCTTTGATGGCTACAGATGCCTAGTTTATGTTCTTCATATGACAATGCCATAGTTCTCACTGGCACTTCACAAAAAGGGCTTTATCACCTTGACATCATTCAGCTGCACTTTCTATTGAAGCATTGGCTATTTCAGATTCACAGCTTGCTGAAACTCATCTTTGGCATGAGAGAATGGGCCATCTCAATTATAGAGCTCTTGCGAAGCTACATTCACAGCAGATGGCAAATGATGTACCTCAGACTCACACATTTACCAAACATGTGTGTGAGGGTTGTCTTTTGGGTAAGATGCATCAATTTCCTTTTCAAAAGAATTGTCCAAAACTCTCACAAAGGAAATTGCAGCTAGTACACAGTGATGTCTGTGGCCCAATGAGGACAAATGCCATTGGGGGGTATAAGTATTTCATGACTCTCATTGATGATTTCACAAGATATTGCTGGGTATATCCTTTAAAGCTGAAGTTTTCTTATGCTTTCAGAGATGGCTGAATATGGTTGAGAATGAATCAGGAAGCAAGCTTGTCACCCTCAACACAGATAGGGGGGGAGAGTATATGTCAAAGGAGTTTGATGCATTTCTATCTTCACGGGGCATTATTCACTCATGCACTACTCCTTACACTCCTCAGCAGAATCCTGTTTCTGAAAGGAAAAACAGGTCCACAATGGAGATGGCCAGATGCATGCTTAAGGCCAAGTCTTTGCCCAATAAATTTTGGCTTGATGCAGTAATGTGTGCCAACTATGTGCTGAATAGATCACCTACACAGGCATTGAAGACTATTACACCTTATGAAGCATGGAAAGGCAGGAAGCCTTCACTTTCACACATGAGAGTTTTTGGGTCTCTTGCATATGTTCATGTACCATCTCAGCTGAGACATAAGCTTGATGACAAGGCAATCAAATGCATATTTATTGGTTACAGCCAGGAGAGCAGAGGGTATCGGTTATATCAACCAAATACTGAGAAGATTATTGTCAGTAGAGATGTAATCTTTGTTGACCATTTAGCTTCTCCTCTTGTGGACTGCAAAGCAAAGCCAAATGTTGACATGTTTGATGCCTTTGAATCTTGGTTACCTCTGCCATCATCAGAAGAGGATTTTGACCAGCAACATGAGCCTCCTGCAGGCCCTCCACTAAGCAATAATCAGCCACAACCTCATGCTGATTTGCAGGTTTCTCTTCCGGCACAAAATGATCCCACTACTCATGATGCAGTCATTGAAGAAAGAGCTGTCAATCAATAGACAGCAAAGGCAAGTTCCTAGATGGCTTCTTGATACATTGAGGGACAGCAAACAAGATCAGCCTTTTGCTGCCCGGACAAGATCAGGGAATAGACAGCATGGTCACTTTCTTGAGTTTGCACTCCTTGCTACAGCTTGCAATGAAGAGGCTCTGTGCCATAAAGATGCTTTTGATAGCAAAGAGTGGATGGATGCAATGAGAGCTGAGTTACAATCTATTGCCAAAAATGACACATGGGAATTAGTAGATCTCCCTCCCGGCAAGCATGCCATTGGAACGCGGTGGGTCTACAAATTAAAAAGGAAATCTGATGCCAGCATAGATCGATACAAAGCCCCCGTCTTGTTGCAAAAGGATACGCCCAACAACAAGGCATTGACTTTGAGGAGACATTTGCTCCCACATCCAAGATTACTACCATTAGATGTGTCATTGCCATTGCAACCCATCATCATTAGCAAGTGCACTAGCTTGACATCAAAACTGCTTTTCTTCATGGGGATCTGCAGGAAGAAGTCTATGTCACACAACCTTCTGGATTTGAGGTTGTTAATTCTGAAAATAAGGTATGCCGGCTTAGAAAAGCCCTTTATGGTTTGAAGCAAGCACCCAAGGCATGGTATGCCAAAATTCATGCACACTTACTATCCCTTGGTTTTCATAATAGTCCCACAGAACCCACTCTTTATGTCCGTGGGAGTGGATCTGATTTTTTAGTGCTGATTTTATATGTGGATGATATGCTCATCACGGGCCCAGATACTCAGCAAATTGCAGCTTTCAAGGCTGATTTGCAGCAGCTTTTTGACATGTCAGACATGGGATGGCTCCATTATTATTTGGGCATTCAGTTTGCTCATGTTGAGGGGGGTATCATGATGTCTCAGTCCAAGTATATTGGACAGCTCCTTGATCGTTTTCAGTTTGAGGATTGCAAGCCAATCTCTACTCCAGTGGACCCTGGCTTCAAATTCTCAGCTCATGATGGGAGCCCACCATGTGATATCACTCTTTATCAACAGGCTGTTGGATGCCTTATTTATTTATGTCACACCAGACCTGACTTGCAGTATGCAGTATCTCAGCTCAGCAGATTCATGCACATGCCTAGTTCACAGCATTGGCAGGCAGTGAAGAGAGTCTTCAGATATCTCAGAGGCACTCAAGATTTAGCCCTCTTCTATGGTGATCAGGGTTCACTTCCCATGCATGCTTACACGGATAGTGACTGGGCAGAATGTTCCGACACCAGAGTGTCACATACTGGCAATTGTTTTTTGCTTGGCAATTCATGTATCTCTTGGCTCAGCAAGAAGCAACCAACAGTTGCCACATCTAGCTGTGAGGCTAAGTACAGGGCAGCTTTCACCGCTACAGTAGAGTGTGTTTGGCTTCGACAGTTACTTACAGATCTTGGTATTCGCCAGATTGTCTACACTGACAGCCAGAGTGCTTTGGCCATTGCGCGTAACCTAGTGTTTCATGCGCGCGTACCAAGCATATTGAAGTTCACTATCATTATGTTCAGGAGCAGTTGTCAGCAGGAGACATAGAGTTGTCCTATCTTCCCACAGAGGACAACATAGCAGATATGTTTACAAAGGCACTTCCTTGTCCCAAATTCGAAGTCTTTCGACAGGCTTTACACTTGGTTCCCTTCGTTACATGATCTGACATCACTTGTACATTCATAGGTGGCTATATCCTTTTGGATGAACATGTGCCACTATGACTAGAAAATACCAGGTATTCTGAGACGTTTCTAAAGTACTTCAGCCCATCCCATGGAGGGGGGTTTGTAGGCCGTCCTCTGGTGGTTCTACTGATGCCCTATAGGCCATGGTATGTGCCTTGTAGGCATAAATAAAGACACTTATAGTGTTAGTGTCTTTTAGGCCACATAGGACACTTAGTCCTATGTGACACCTAGGACACTTAGTCCTAGGTGTAGGTTCTTCTACCTTGTACTCTTTAGTTTTGGATAATCAAAGTGTGATGTGACGGGTGTTCTTCTACGACCTTTTGCTATCTACACTCTTTCCTCTTTCGTATGATCCATCAAGAAGTGCATCTTTATTGGTTATTCTCTGCAGTAGAAAGGATATAGATGCTATAACCCTTCTACTCGTAAGTTTATAGTGAGCAGAGATGTTTTTTATGAGATGAGCAAATGGTATAAACCAGTAAATGTGATTGATGATGTAGATGCACAAAATGATAATGCTGCACAGAATTCACAGCAACAATCACAAAATATTAGTGGACCTGTAGTGTAAAACCAAATAAGTTTGGCCAAGCTAAGTTTTGGATTGTTGACTTCGAAGTTTCGAGTCACTTCAACAAGGATACTCCAGACTTTATCAAATCAAAGGTACTAGTAATATACTATACAAATGCTGAATTAAAATATATGCATACATAATGGTTTTATGTTGTAGGTCTGAAGAAAAACCAGCTTATCCATTTGTGGCATGTGCCATTACTGAATAGAACAAGCATGTGGAAATTGATGAAGGGGATGTCTCATTAGACAAGGTTGATGATTGCCAGGGGAATTGAGGAAGTAGTTCTTTATAACGGACATCATCTATACCTGGCTTTAAGGCCTACCTCTCTAAATTAGGCAGGGAAGAAATCCAATAGCATGAAAGGTTTTGCCATTTGAACTTGCAAAGCCTAGTCCTCATGACTAGGAAATTTTTGTGAATAGCTTACCTCATCTTCCTCAAGAGAAGATGATTTGCAAAGGATGTATCATGGGAAAACACAGCCATAAAAAGCACAAAGAAAAAAGACATTCTTGAGCCGATACATTCTAATCTATGTGCACCTTGGAATGCCAAATTAGTAAGGAGGTAAGATTTACTCCCTAACTTTCATAGATGATTATTTAGGTAAGATATTGATATACTTCCTGAAGGAGAAGTGAGACCCTTAAGTACTTTGAGGAATTTGTTGTCATGGTTGAAACCAGACTGGCAAACATGTTAAGGCTCTCAAATTAGATAAAGAGAGAAAGAAAGAAAAGAAATTTTATTAGAGTCTTCCGAAGACCGATGGAACTATGAGACTGAAAGAAAACCTGATACAAATCACAGTAAGGGTGGAGCTACTAAACGAGCATCATCACCCGTGCTGAATCCTAAGTCTGATCAAATATAATCGAATACATCTGGGTGTGACAATGAAAAGAAAAAAGACTGGAGCGGAGCAGAATCCTCCGTATGTCATGTCGCCCTACTTGGTGCATAGCCGATGATGGGACGCTGGAGTCCGTCAAGGGGTGTCGTGCGTCTCAGTCTCCTGGAGGAGGCTCCATGCAAGACCAAAGCCACCGTGACTCCCGTGGGACGTATCCCGAATCTAAACAATGACGAGAGGTCCCCCAGAGTGATCTGAGTGTCCCCTCGATGTCTCGTGTGTCGTACTGCGATCGTCAGGTTGAGGTCTCTATCAGGTCTACGGCTAGAGACTGGACGATCAATGTCACTCGATGGGAAGAACTATGTGATCCTGCTCTGAGAGGTGTCTGATGGTGTCGCCAAGCCCCGTCGCCTGAGTAAGTACTCTCTCTATCGAACCCCCTCGTGAATGAAGGCCGCGAGATATCTCTAATCTGGGTAGGCGAGGAATCTGGAAAGGAGCCTGGAGCCGTCTCTCAAGAGATAGTGGTAGCGACCTCGGATCTCGTGGTACACTGGGTACCTGAAAATAAAATGCTCCTCTGACTCAACCTCTTGACAGTCGCACAATGTGCATATGCGATGCTCCCTAGGAATCCCCTCTGCTCTGCTACTCTCTATGCGAAGGCAGTGTGATGATACCCGAAACTGTCCGACGGAGACCCGTAGAGAGTGAGGCATATAAATCTTAGTGTACCCCGGTGGTGTGATGAATCCCTCCTCCGAAACACGAAGACAGTACTCTCTGTAGAAACTCAACTTCACTGGAAGCTCCCTCGGCTCCAACCAGGTCCTAAAGGTGTGTAGCTGTAGGATATCCTCTCGAATGACCTGGTTGGTGTGTGGTCCGATCGGGATGGTGGGTGGGAGTACCAAAGGGGCATCTAAACTGTACTGAAAAGGAGGTATCCTATCGATGTGAAACCCTAGTCTCACAAACCGTCTGTGAGTCCATGCATACCAGCATTGCTCGTCTCCCTCTACTGCCAACCTCATGGAGGAATCGAGAGCCAACCATGGCAACCTCTGTCTCCCTGATGTGCAGTCCCCATATGATCTAACCCGGTGTAGATATGTGATGGTCTAAAAGGTTGCATCTAGCTGGAGTAGAGAAGCACCAAACTCAGCCTAAATGATGTGATGTGGTACAGATGGTTTCCCCCAGATCATCCGTGAGAGCATGAGGATCTGCAGGCGCTCCACCCGTGTCCACTCTATCTCTCACATGTCAGGTCCCCAACAAGGTCTGCCATACATACCGGCTGGTCGGAGCAAGGAGTCGAAGAGAAGAGCCTTGGTCCGAGGGTCCTAGAAGTGAGAGTGGAAGCACTGTCTCTCTAGCCAAGCAGTAAAGTGTATCCCCTACTCAGTCTGGCCTGCATCGCTGGTCTCATCATGAAGATCGAGCCGGAGAAGATGACCCCCAAATAAGTGTATGAGGATACGATCTCAACTGGTGACCCACCAAAAGTGAACTGCTTCCATTGCATGTTTGCTTGAGACGTGTTAAAGATCATGACCTTGGTCTTGCCAAGGTTGACCTCCAAATCATGGGATAAACAAAAAGCCTGTAGTGCATCCAGGTGTCGCTACAATCCCTCGGGTGTGGACAACAAGAGTGCCACATCATCTACATAAAGAAGAATTCTAATGATGATCCCGGCAAATGAGCAACCAGTCCCTCCGGAAGCCCCCATGAAAGTTTCAAGCTCATCGATGTAGAGGCCAAATAGGGTTGGTAATAAGGGACAACCATGTTCTACCCCTATGGTACTTAAGATCTCATATGTTCAACCTGCGCCTGTCCGAACTCGGCCTGAGACTCTCTCATAAAGTGCCATGACTGCCCAGATGATGTCCTAATCAAATCCCAGTGCCTGTAGGCGTGTGATGAGTCGAGCTCGAGGTACTATGTCAAATGCTTTGCGGAAATCCACAAAGCAGCAATATACCCTCTCCTTCTGTGATCTGGCCTCCTCTATGACACTCCTGAGTGTGAGTATGTGATCCATAGTCCCATGGTCTCGCCTAAAACCAGCCTGACCCTCTGCTCTAAGCCCTCTCATCTTTGCGGACAGGCTGACCGACGCATCCGATACTGCTGCATAGATCTTGGACATCACATGTCCAATCATGATGGTCATGTGATTACTCGGGTCCATGGAATCCCCTGCCTTGTGGATGGGGGTGATGGTGTTGAGTGTCCAAGTGCGAGGGAATCCAAGGCAAACAAAGTCATTGAATAGCTTTGCTAGGATCGAGGCTAACGTGTCGATCCCATATGCGATAAACTCGGTGCATAGCCCCTCGTGGTCCTTAGCTCGGCCATTGTGCAGTTTCAATGTCACGTCCTTGACTCCCCCTCTGGTGAACAACGTGCAAGTGGTGGGGTGAGGTGTGTGTATGAGATCTGGAGTAGGCTGGTGTGGGACATCATAAAGATGGCATGCATACATGTGCCAAACTCTTGTGTCGGTGAGGGGTGATGGAGACCTACGCTCAAGGAATCTCCGCCAAAAATCCTTAGAGTTGTTGCTGTACAAGATGTTCAGCAGCAGCTCCTCATTTTGACGAAGAAATGCCTACTTCATCCGACGTACGAGATGTTGGTACGTGCGTACCGTGTCTGGTGTGTTCGGGAGGTGACACCTGGTTTTAAGTCGGAGTTGTCAGCGATAAGCCTTGCACTCCGCATCGTACCAGTTGTTGCAGGGTACAGAACCAAGAGGTGGTCGTCTAGTGGACCGTGTAGTGTGGGGAAAGATTTGGAGGGTAGCCTCGTGGAGTGTGCGACTAATCAGGGCAACACGGTCCTCTATGAGTGGTATGTGATCGATGTAGGTTAGGAGTCTATTTAGGCGTCCAGAGTAGGCAGGGGAGAGGCTACGATCAAAGTGTATGTCGTGATAGGTGTCGTGCTTCATATGTGGTGTGTGTGGTGTGGCTAAGCGTGGGGTGCCGATAGTGAAGAATAGGTATGTGTGATCAACTCCTGGAGGGAGTGGTACTACGGTGAAGTCGGTGATACGTGAGGTGAAGGTAGGTGATCCCATGATGTAATCTACAACACTAGTGCCCCCCCCATGTGGGAAGCAAGTAAAACCACCTGAGGAGGGCCGTAGGTCAAGCCCGTTGTAGATGATGAGATCATGCATCTTGCCCAGATCAAGGAGCGCGTGTCCATATGGTGTAACAGGCCCGTGTCGGTCCGATGAGATCCTGGTCATACCTACTCCATCTAGGTCCATGTCTGGTAGCATGATAGAGTCGTCTCAAAAGTCCAAGAGTGGTGCCTGGCGCGTGCTCGTCCTGGCGTTGAAGTCCCCAACAAGGAGAACTTTCCCACGAGCTAAAAGGTCTGGGATATCCTGATGTAAGGGTGCATATGGCGATGTCTCACCCTCCTCTCATGCCACTCTGGTGAAGTGGGATGTGTCTGACGGGAAGTAGCATATTGCTATGAAAAGGTCACAAGTGGTTGTGCGTCGGCGGATCCGGATCCACATGAATCGGGAGTGTGCGTCCTTCCTTTCAACGGAGATGGCTCCAGTAAGGGAAGACTTGTACAATACTACGACCCCGCCTAATCCTCGAACTCCTCCTGTATCCCTCCTCTCATCCCTGAAGGCTGACTCCCATGTGTAGCCACTGACTATTGGTAGTGGACGCTCTGGGCTCTGGTGTGTCTCCGTGTAAAAGACTATGTCTCGACCTGTGTAAGATTTCGAGAAGTTCCCTGGGTCTGACCATAAGGTACCATTACAATTCCAAATGGTGCAAGCTAGTGTCTCGAAAACCTGAGTCTCATAGGCCCCGTCCCCCTAGAGAGTACGGGTGGGAGCCCGACGGGTGCCAGTCAACAACCTACCATCTCGGACCACGGCCCATTTTTCCTCCTTGCAGGCAACATCCCGCTGCTGGAGAAGAACTCGTCACTCCTCAATCTTTAGTGGTGTCAAATCCTCATCCATGGACAGGGTGTGGTGCTCTCGTAGAGCGGCTTGATGTCGGAGTGTCACTAGTCGAGCATGTGAATCTCTGAAGCAAATGACTAGGGGCTGCTCTCGGTTGGGGTCTCTCCCAACACGCCATGCTCCCTCTATGCCATGGTCGGGGACCCCCATGGTGGTGGTCACAAAGGTGATCGCCTCCTCCATGGGCATCGTCGTGGTGCTGGTGCTGTCTCGCGTGATCCCTCGTATCCGAATGTTGAGGGCCTTCGAAGCCCTCTGCTGCTGCTCTTGTATGGCGGCTGAAACGGTTGCCTTTGCGGGCTCCCGTTTTGCCACATCTACCCACCTAGTGGTCTCTGCTATAGCCGACTGTATCGTGGCTATCTATGCCTCCATCTCTGTGACTGGGGTCCCTCCAGGCACTGCTTTCAGGGTCCCGAGCTCCTCTCGAAGCTGTGTGATGTCGTGTCTCAGCCCCTAGATAAGGGTGCCCTGCTCATGTATAATGCGGGCCTGCTCCTGGGTGTATCGAGCCTGCTCCCAAGTGTAATGTGTCAGATCTGCCTGACGGGCCCGGTTGTTGTGTATCTCAGCCAATAGGGAGTCCCAAGCATCTGGTGGGGGCCTAAGATATCCTGGTCCAGGTGGGAACTGGGTCTCGAGAGGGGTTGGAATGAAGGTAGGCTGTTGAGGTTGTACTGAGGGTGGGGACAGCGTGATCTAGGCGGGGGAGTGGTATGTAGGAGTAGCGAGGCCGAACGAGGCGATGAAGGGTGGCTGATTGAGAGGTAGAGGGGATACGAGGGAAAAGTACTATGGAGCCATGGCTGGTGGGGCTAGTGATGGGGCTACTGGGGAGGGGACCGGTGATGATGATGCAGGAGAGGGGGAGGAGAGAGGTGGCGTTGATGATGAGGCAGATGATGGTGGCGAAATAGAGGTGGTAACCATAGAGGTCGAGGCTGTGGTGAGCGGTATGGTGGGCTTCGGGTGGGCCCCTTTCTTCTGGGCCGCGGTGCTGTCCAGTGTCAAACCGCTCCGGATGCTGCGTTTGTTTAAGTCCCCCAGGCTGAGTTGCTTTTGTGTTTTCCCCTTGTCACCATTACCCTTCCCCATCTCCTCGTGTATGTAAATTTGGACCGAAGGGCCTCCCGCCTAGTCCCCTATCCTCATCCCCCTTTGCCATTCATTATGAGGGAGGCAGCAGCGGGCAAAGGAGGGGTTGCAGGAGGGTGGGGCTGCAGGCGGAGGGGGCAAAACGGGAGCAGTGAGGGAGGGGCAGAGCGGAGGGTAGAGCAAGGGCAGCAAGGGAGCAGGGCGGAGGGGCAGTGAGGGGCGGAGGGGCAGAGCAAGGGGCGGAGGGGCAGCGAGAGGCAGCGAGGGGCAGCGAGGGAGGTGAGGGAGCAGAGCGGGAGGGGGAAAGCGGGAGGGCAGCGCGGTAGGGCAGCACGGGAGGGGATGTAGGAGGGCGGAGGGCAGCGTGGCAAGGGAGCAAAGCGGAGGGGCAGAGCGGGAGAGGGAGGCGAGGGAACAGAGCGGAGAGGGACTTGGAAAATTTTACAGACTTTCCCACAGCTTCTTACGTATGAATACAGATCTAAGAGAAGGGCATTGAAAGAAGCACTCTACTTCTTATACTGGCCAACAAAATGGCGTTGTTTAACACATGAACCATACTCTAGTTGAGAAAACCAAGAGTATGTTAAAAGGCCATATTATACCAAACTACTTGTGGACTGAAGCAGTAAATACAGCTACGTACCATCATAACCGAAGTGCTACGATAGCAATACTAAACAAAATTCTTGAAGAGGCATTTATAGGTGTAAAGCCTAGAATATATCACCCAAGGATATTTGGTTGCATGGCTTATGCTCGTCTCCATGATGCCAATAGAAGAAAACTATATAATAAATCAACTAAAGGCATATTTGTTGGCTATAGTGATGATCACAAGGCCTACATGATTTAAAATCTTGAAGCACGCAATATTATCACCGCAGGGATCTAATCTTTCATGAAGGAGAAATTGGTTATACTTCAGAAAACAAGAAACAGCATTCTATCAAATCATCGAGTAAGTGGTAGAAAGAGAGGCTGAACCACCTGTTGTTGAAGATCTCTATCAGATACTAGTGACATTGAACCTTAGTCACGGATCCTACCAAAATGTCAAGAAATTCAAGCTATGTTGTACCCCAACAAGTGAGGAAGGACTCAAGATCTACAAGGGTCTAAAGGGCTACCTACCATGAAAGATATAGCTGAGCCTGAGAGACATGAGGATGCCAAGGATGATCCCAGTATTATACTAAAACTTTTTAGCTAGTAGATTTACCATAAGGAAAGAATTCCATTGGTAACAAATGGGTGTACCGAATTGAAATGACGAGTGATGGAACTATGTAAAAGTTATGCCCAAAAAGAAGGCATCGACTATTCCAAATTGGTAGTAGCCCTTACCACTCATTATCACTGGCCTCTTTAACAAAAGGACGTTAAAACTGCTTTTGTAAGTGGTGATCTAAAAGAGGAGGATGCTCAAATGACAGAAGGTCTACTTTTGGATATTGCTTCAACATTAGATCTGATTTGATATCATGGAGTAGTAAGAAGCAAGTACTACTATTTTATCCTCAATGGAGAACGAATATAGAGCATCCAATTGTAACGTTGTGTGGATAAAAATGTAAATATGCTTTTCACTTGTTGCATGTTGATGGGCAGGTGCATAGCTATGTATATAGCTAGTTGGTGGTGGCTTTGAGTTATGGACACTCTCATAGAAGACTCTACACTGATGTATATGTTTTCTTCATATGGTAGATATTTCTACGGGGACTTTTGGGAAATGATGAGTTGAAGTGTAAATGCACTAGTTCACTGCAGAGTTTTGTGGTATCCACGTCACTTATGTTGGTTTCAGGATGACATGCGTCCTTCATTGCCATCCATTGTCATCTGATGATGTTTTCCCGCATGGGTTGTTTTATGTGTGGTTATATGTGGGCATTTATGCTTTGAATGCCTTGTATGAAGTTTGCATGAAGAGGTGGTGCCTAAGATCTAGAATTTGGGGATTAATGTCTAGGCCTAAGTTTTATGAAGAGATTGGGAGAGTGGTAAATTTCATGTGCTGATATGGCTGGAAAATTTGGAAAGTGAGCATGTGCATGCAAGGTG
This sequence comes from Dipteris shenzhenensis, assembly GCF_047967505.1. Lineage (NCBI taxonomy): Eukaryota > Viridiplantae > Streptophyta > Polypodiopsida > Gleicheniales > Dipteridaceae > Dipteris > Dipteris shenzhenensis. The sequence continues at coordinate 46,583,052 of NC_141607.1, read as the reverse complement.
GCTACGTGAATCTAGTCTTGAAGCTTCTGGTCGATGAGGTGGCAGGTACGTGAGTTGACAGCAAGAAGGGCGGCTCGGGAAGCTTGGGGGAGGAGGCCTACACCCGAAGCTGCAAAGGGGCGCAAGAAAAAATACAAACTAGACTCAGTGGAGCGTGACTTCGGTGTGGCTGGGAAGGATCTCAGATGACGGGTGTGGGAGCTTCTGAGAGCGGAAGGGCTACAAGATGTTGGAGAGGCTTGAGTGCGATAAGGAGCAGACCGGGATGGATTGCTACTGTGCAGGAAGAGTACTTTGGATGAGGAGAAGAGCTTCTTGAAAGGATCATCACTACTATACCGTCTGGGAATGGTGGGCGACAGAGATGACTGTCTGTGAGCTGGGTAGTGAGCCGTTTGCACTTGGAGGGAGCTACTTGGCTGGCGTGTCGACTGTGTAGATTGAAGCTTCTCAAACGGAGGAGGTCGTGAGCATCGTGAGCTCTAGGATGCTATAAGAGCGACCAAGATAAGTGACTAGACAGGGTGGTTGCTTTGGTTGTCAGCTTTGGGTCAGAGGCGCTACATGCTCATAGACTGGTTGGTCGTCAATTACATGGGCAGAGAGCAGGGAGGCCTTGATCGGGTGGGTGTTGAATGCTAGCTACAGAGACTTCGGCTGTGGAGGAACTCCTGGGATGGCGAGCTGCGACATGAAAGCTTGGCTCACCTCAAAATTATGTGACTCCATTGGGAGCTCGTGGGCGGCAGACAGTATAGCTAATGGGTTGCTTGCTAGTCATAGCTAACACCTTGTGACTTTGGTGTATAGTTTGAGGCGCAGTTCTAAAGCAAATTGTGGCTAAGATAGATGACTCCTTTAAAGAAAGTCTCGTTGATGAGCATGTGTTAGCATTAGCCGGATCCCATATACTCACGGTATTCTAGTGTGGGCTTCTCTCACAAGATATCGGTTGTTGGTTATGCAGAGAAGGTAGATGGTGTCTTGCTCTTACATTGAGCTCGAAGGCAATGCTTTGGTGACAGAAGATGTCTGAGTTCCTATGAACAATCTTGTGTGAGACTAGAAGGACTGAAAAGACTGATAACCTTGGCATAATTGAAGAAATGTTTTTGGTGTTTGAGATGAGCCATAGGGTGGAGGCTATTATTATACCACGATATGTGCAATATTAAGTAATATTCAACAAAGTTACAGAGGAGCAATGGTTTTTATTCTACAGATAACAGACAAGGTTGCTGCAGGATTGGAGGTTCCCAGGAGCTAGTGGCCGAGAGATCTGTTTTATGAGATAGATATGATACCAGAATATGATTTTTTCTAAGACTAGAGTATAGATATTATATCAGAGTGATTTGAATGTGGAGTTTGATTCTGTAGATATTTTTGTGGAAGGAGATAGAGTGGTACCAATAGAGGAGTTACTGGAGGAAATGAAAAAAATAAAAAAAATGTAGTTTTGTTTAGAGGTAGAATCACAGTATGATACAGTGTGCTTTAGCTGGAACTTTCAGTTTAAAGAAATCCTCGACTTTGAAGCACAAGGTGTGTGGCACCTACTGTTGTATGTAAATGATGAAGAGTGGTAGGGTGTTGTGTTACCAGCAATGGAAGACCTCCCAGAAGAAATTTTCTGGATGAGTCTTTGTACAAATGTTGAGCTTGATGAGTGGATATAAATACTAAAGGAAAAAGCAACAAGAAACTGTATATTCATGTACTTGATTTTAGAATTGGGTCTGTCTGTGCAGAGCATTGAATTTGGAAATGATGTACATGTAGGAATCTTATACTCTGAAGTACATGATCGTATTTGGTCAGTCTTAGCATATGTGAAAGAGAAAGAGTGAATTAATCTGCCATTGCCATCAACAGGACCTCTTTTGGATGATGTGTTTTGCTTTGAACTTGTCCCGGATGAAGACTTCCAGGTTTGAGGAAGTATATGGTGTCTGGCGTTTGGGGAAGGGGTGAGTATATGAAAGAGATTGCAATTGACGACCAACCAGTCTATAAGCATGCAGTGCCTCTGACCCAAAGCTCACAACCAAAGCAACCACCCTGTCTAGTCGCTTATCTCAGCCGCTCTTATAGCATCCTAGAGCTCACGATGCTCACGACTTCCTCCGTCTGAGAAGCTTCAATCTACACAGTCGACACGCCAGCCAAGTAGCTCCCTCCAAGCGCAAACGGCCCACTACCCAGCTCACACACAGTCATCTCTGTCGCCCAGGATTCCCAGACCGTATAGTAGTGATGATCCTTTCAAGAAGCTCTCCTCATCCAAAGTACTCTCCCTGCACAGTAGCAATCCATCCCCATCTGCTCCTTAACGCACTCAAGCCTCTACAACGTCTTGTAGCCCTTCCGTTCTCAAAAGCTCCCACACCCGTCATCTGAGATCCTTTCCAGCCACACCGAAGTCACGCTCCATTGAGTCTAGTCCGTATTTCTCCTTGTGCGATCCTCGACCCCCTTCGCAGCTTCGGGTGTAGGCCTCCTCCCCCAAGCTTCTCGAGCCGCCCTTCTTACTGTGAACTCACGTACCTGCTAGCTCGTCGACCAGAAGCTTCAAGACTAGATTCACGTAGCCACCTTGCATGCACATGCTCTTATATTGGCTGTCCTTCCTTTCAAATCATTCATTAGTGTGTATTCCTCCTGTCCTTGACCAATATGCAAATCTGAAGTTTTGTAATGTTTCCTGGGCCTCTAACTCTTCTTTTTAGGAGACTGAGGGTTGAGATCAAACTCCACATGCTTCCCTTTTTTTGCAGAGGGTCCATTTTCTCCTATTGCACTCCTTGTTCTCTTTGCCACTGGCATGATCTCCGGAATAGTCTCCACCCTAATCAGGTTGATTGCCTTCCCTTTTCCTTTATCTTCCCATTTGACTCCACTAATAGAGGGCTGATTCAGATCCTTCAATTCAACATTGAAGTATCCTAACCTATCATTTGTCTTTTGCATTACATGATAAACTTCTCCACCTACTCTAGCTGGTTTATCACAGTGAGGGCTGATATGTCCCCATTCTCCACAGTTCCAGCACTTCACATTGCTCATGTATCCCCGTCCTCTACCTATTCCAGCTGCATCTCTCCTGTTAGTTTGCACACCTCAACCTCTTCCTCTTCCTGCAGTCTCCATCCAATTCAGGCTGAGTGACTTAATAACTGTTGGGGTAAAGGCACATTGCCACCCTTTTATTAAAGATATAACACCTATGACTGTCTTAAGACAGTCATAGGGTGAAAGCCTAATCCTAATAAAACCTATGAGTTTGTGGTGTGGCTCAACACTTCACACCCACACTTTTGTGTCTCCCCCTCTCTCTCTCGGTCTCCTTCGTTCAACTGGTATCAAAACCTTCACCTCTCCCTCTCCACTCCGCTCTACACCTCTCTCTATCCCTTCCTCTTCCCTCGGGCAGCGCACAGGCAGCGCGCACAGCGCATGCAGGCAGCGCGTGCAGGCAGAGCAAGGCAGCGCGCGCGGAGCAGGGCAGCGCGTAGGCGACGCGCGCAGGCAGCGCGGGGCAGCTCGCACACGCAGCAGCAGCTAGCTGCTGCTAGCTGCGCAGCTAGCTGCGCACCGCACAGCACAGGCTGCTATAGCCGTCGTACGGTCGAGTACGGACATCCGTACCGTCGTACGGACACTGTACACGCCGCCGTACGGTCACTGCGTCAGAAAGGAACAGGTCGATTTTTTTTTTTGGGGATTTGTGCTCTCGCAGGTACAAGGTATAGCAGGTACCCTGCACAGGTACAGCAGGTACAGGAGGCACATTTTTTTTGGGGGCAGAAGGAAACAAAGAGAGCACTCTGCTCTACATTCCTGGTTGTTCAGTTCTCAAAACTGTGTGGTTGAGGTCCTCGTGCTTGAGGTGACTAGTGCCACAGTGTGGTGGTTGCACAGTGATTTTGCTTCGGGAAGGTCAAATGCCTTGATTTTGCAAAGGGCTTTTATGCTTTTGCTGAGTGCAAATCTCAGCTTTTGGGTGACAATTTCAAAGGGCTTTTGCCTGGCAGTTTATGCAGTGTATGCCTTGAGGCAGTGTGGAGCCAGAATGCTCACATTGGTCTTGTTTCCACAGTGTATTCAGTGACATTTCTTGCAGGTCACATTCTGTGTACGACACCTTGAAAAATCTCAGTTGAGCCACGCTTGGCCAGGGCGCATCGAGTTTACTCGGTCCCTAACTGTCCATCGTTGACAGTGCTCAAAAGATTTTCTCTTCAGTGTTTGTACGTTGGGATCTGTGTTGTTACTATGTACACAGGGCCGTTTATGCATCACATTGTCAGGTGAAAGTACCAGGAGAGCGCTGTATTTTGTATGCTACCTTAGTGTTGAGGTGTTTTTCACTTGGTACAGGTGTCAAATCAAGGGGCTTTTGCCCAGATTTTGCTTGTGAGCACTTCAGTTACTGTTTGAGACCTTCAGATGCCTTTTATCCCCTTGGCAGAAGGGTGATTGTTTGGGATTTGTCCCATTCTTTGTTGCAGGTTTGTGACAAGCTGAAGTATTTGGAGCCTCTTTTCAGTGAACAAAACAGTGTATGACAAGTGATTTATGCATATAAAATCAGTGCAATACCTCATCTGAGGTGGGAGAAGTGTCCAGGACAGCAGTGTTTTGTGCTTCGTCAGCTGATGATGCACTGATAAAGCACTTGTGGAACAGCTGCAGCATTCTGAAGTTACTGTCTTATCCTATTTGAGCATGGTACAGTGTGTCAGAAGGTACAGTGACTGGAGGGAAATTTTCTGTTTTGCTGCAGATTTTTTTTTACAGTAAAAACAGCACTATTGTGAGTGCTCCTGGCTCTTGATAGAGCAGGTTTTTCTGAGAAATCAGAATTTTATTTAGTCATTTTTTGACTTATAGGGAGTCAGGTACTTTCCTTATCTGATATGGCATCAGGGGGAAGTGAATCTTCAATTCTGAACATAAAGAAATTGGAAGGGGCACACAATTATGCATTATGGGCAGAACAGTGTTTGAATGTACTTCTGCTAAAGAAGATTTCTAAGCCCATAAGGGTGAAGGGTGTCAAGCCATCTGGGATGTCAGATGATGAGTGGGAGGAGCTTGATTTGTCCGCTAGGGCTGCTATCATGCTTACTCTCAGTGATTCTCTTGTGTTCAATGTTCAGGCTGAAAAGACCTCTTATGGCCTATGGCAGAGGCTAGCAGAGTTGTATGCCCAAAAGAGTTCAGCCAGTAAGGTTTATTGGTTGAAAAAGCTTGTAGACCTTCGCATGAAGGAAGGTACAGCTATGACCTCACACCTGAGTGAGTTCAATGCCATCTTTACACAGCTTATTGCACAGGGATTGAACCTTGATGAGGAGTTCAAGGCTACTTTCTTGTTGTGTACCCTCCCTGAGAGTTGGGACACTTTCAAGACCACCCTGTCTAATTCAAATGTCACTCTTATGTATGCTGATGTGGAGAGCTCTCTCCTTATGGAGGAGATGAGCAGGAAGAATAATGCGGGCAGCAAGTCTTCAAATGCTTTGCAGGTACAGGAAAGAGGCAGGACTCAGCAGAAGGGGAGATCTGCTGGAAAGTCCAAATCCCGCAGTCAGTCCCGTGGCAAAAAGGATATTGAATGCTTTTACTGTGGCAAGAAGGGACATGTGAAGTCTAAGTGCTTCAAGTTTATACGGGATCAGAAAGCCAAGAAGGCTGAGACAAAGGATGCAGGCAGTGGAAGCAAAGGCAAAGGCAAGGCCAAGGCAGATGACTTGGATGCAGTGAATGTTGCAGCAGAAGACAGTGAAAGTAACAGACATGATGTTTTATGCTCTTCTGCTGTAATTGCACATACATTGGTTATTGATGGCCATGACATGCACACCTGGCTCTTGGATTCAGGTGCTTCTTTTCATGTTACTCCTCATAGGGAGTGGTTTACTTCCTACACAGGTACTCATGGAGTTGTTCACCTTGGGAACAACTATGCATGTCAGATTGCAGGGATTGGCAGTATACAGATAGTATTCCCTGATGGACGCACATTTATGCTTGATGGTGTTCGCCATGTGCCGCAAATTAAGAAAAATCTGATTAGCACTGGCTTGTTGGATGACAGTGGTTACCACACCACATTTGGGGATTCCAAATGGGTGATTACTGATGGCCAGGTTGTAGTGGCTGAGGGTTATAAGAGTGATACCTTGTACCCTCTTTATGTTTCCAGTGTAGGTAATCATGTTGTTGCCATAACCGAGCTGCCAAAGGTTTCATTGTGGCATAGCCGGTTGGGACACATGTCCGTTAAAGGAATGCAAGAACTGTCACGTTTGGGTTATCTGCCGTCTCTTTCATTTTCAGATTTGCCTACTTGTGATCATTGCATATTTGGCAAGCATTCTATGACTCCTCATAAGAGGAGAACTCCCCAAAATAGAGCACCGCTTGATCTAGTGCACACTGATTTGTGTGAGATGCCACAGCTATCACTAGGGGGTGCAAAGTATTTCATTACTTTTATTGATGATGCCACACGCAAAGTGTGGGTCTATTTCTTGAAGCATAAAAGCGATGCCTTAGATGCTTTCAAGAAGTTTGTCGCTCAGGTTGAGAATCGGACAGGTCGCAGGCTGAAATGCCTCAGATCCGATAATGGGGGTTAGTATGTGTCACATGCTTTTGTACAGTTTTGCGAAGCTAAGGGCATTAAACAGGAACTCACAGCCCCTCATAATGCATCTCAAAATGGTGTGAGTGAGCGGATGAATCGAACTATTCAGGAGAAGGTTCAATGTATGTTGTCTTATGCTGCATTGCCCCATGGCTTTTGGGCAGAAGCCGTGCAAACAGCTGTTCACATAATTAACAGGTCGCCGAACAAGGCTTTGGAGTTGAAAGTGCCAGAGGAGGTGTGGTCTGGCAAGCCACCTTCATATAAGCACTTACGTGTGTTTGGCTGCGAGTGCTTTGCTCATATACGCAAAGAACTGCGCACCAAACTGGAGCCAAAGTCTTCCAGATGCATCTTTATGGGTTATGGTGACGAAGGTGAAATGGGGTACAGGTTATGGGATCCCGTCAAACGGAAGATTATACGCAGCAATGATGTCATCTTTAAAGAGGATAGTGTACACGAAGAACCCGTGCAACCTGTGGAATACAGGAGGGTTGTTTATGATGATGTCGGACAGCAAAGAATGCCCATTAATATGCAGCAGCAGGCTGCTGTAGATAACCCTGTTCAAGAGGGTATATAGGCTGAAAATCAGCCAGACAATTTTGCCAATGATGCACCACTGGATATGCCAGCAAATGGGGCTGTAGAACAGCCAAATATGGTGGTACAGCCACCCGTCATGCATGACGAACAGGCTAGACAGCAGCCTAATCCGGAACATTTTGTTAGGAGGAGCACCCGTGTACAACGGCCTCCTGACAGGTTTGTTCCAGGAGCCAATAATGTGGCTGATTTTATCATGCTGACAGATTGTGGTGAGCCTTCCAGCTTCAAGGAAGCTATGGGAAGAACAGAGAAAAGGAAGTGGGAGAAAGCCATGCAGTCAGAAATGGACTCCCTACTTCAAAATGATACATGGAACTTGGTGCAGCTACCTGCAGGCAGAAAGGTTTTGCCATGCAAGTGGGTTTACAAAGTCAAAGTGGATTCAAATGCTTTACCGAGGTATAAGGCCAGATTGGTTGCCAAGGGATTTAAGCAAGAGAAGGGCATTGACTTTGATGAGACCTTTTCCCCTGTAGTCAAGATGACTACTTTGAGAGCAGTGTTAGCTCTTGTTGCTCATGAGGACATGGATTTATGTCAGATGGATGTGAAGACAGCTTTTCTTCACGGAGATCTCCATGATGAGATCTATATGAGTCAGCCAGAGGGATATGCTGTTAAAGGGAAAGAGCAACTTGTGTGTAAGCTCAAGAGGAGCTTGTATGGACTCAAGCAGGCACCAAGAGAATGGTACAAGAAGTTTGATGCCTTCATGCAGTCCCAAGGCTATCATAGGTGTGAGACCGATCATTGCTTGTATACCAAACGGGCAAAGGATGGCAGTTTGATGCTACTCATTCTATATGTGGATGACATGCTGATTGCCAGTAAATCTCAGCAGGAGATTAGTGCTTTGAAGAAACAACTGCATAAGTCTTTTGACATGAAAGACTTGGGTGATGCAAACCATATTCTTGGCATGCGGATTATTCGTGACAGGTCCAAGGGACTTTTGTTTCTGTCACAGAAGGAGTACATTGACAAAGTCCTACAGAGGTTTAAAATGGAGGGGGGGAAGTCTATTAGTACCCCGTTGCCTCCACATTTAAAACTCAGCAGTAAGGACAGCCCCAGATCAGATGATGATAAGGCTGAAATGGCCAAGGTTCCGTATGCATCTGCAATTGGTTCTTTGATGTATGCCATGGTTGCCACTCGTCCGGATATTGCTTTTGCGGTGGGAGTCATCAGCAGGTATATGGCAAATCCAGGCAAGCGGCACTGGGAAGCAGTGAAAGGTGTCTTGAGGTATCTCAAGGGTACCAAAGACTTGTGCGTATGCTATGGTAGGCAGGATGCATTGGTGCATGGTTTTACAGATTCTGACCATGCAGGGAATGCAGATAACCGGAAGTCTACTACCGGTTATATTTTCACATTTGCAGGAGGTGCTATATTATGGGTGTCTCGGTTGAAGAAATGCGTTGCACTGTCAACCACTGAAGCTGAATATGTTGCAGCCACTGAGGCTTGCAAGGAAGCAATATGGCTTACTCGGCTGGTGGGAGATTTGGGCATTACAGGAGATATGCCAGTTTTGCATTGTGATAGTCAGAGTGCTATCATGTTGGCAAAGAATCCGGTCTTTCATCAAAAGACCAAGCACATAGATGTGAAATACCATTTCATCAGGGAGGTACTGGAAGACAAGCGACTTGAGCTTGTGAAGGTGCATACTGATGATAATCCTGCAGATTTGCTCACTAAGAGCTTGCCTACAGAGCGGTTTGCACATTGCCGCCACATCATGGGATTAGGATGAGACCATTCTTATTTTATGGTCTTGTATACAGTAACTGTATATTGCTGTAATTTTTATTCTTTTCTCCCCTTTAGGCACATTGGCCTTTAGGTGGGAGGTTGTTGGGGTAAAGGCACATTGCCACCCTTTTATTAAAGATATGACACCTATGACTGTCTTAAGACAGTCATAGGGTGAAAGCCTAATCCTAATAAAACCTATGAGTTTGTGGTGTGGCTCAACACTTCACACCCACACTTTTGTGTCTCCCCCTCTCTCTCTCGGTCTCCTTCGTTCAATAACCTCTACAGCATCATGCAAGTCCTTCAGGGAGTCATCCTGCATAGGAACAGACATCAGCTCTTTTTCTACATAAGCCTTTATTACTTCTGGACTTCCAATCAGATTCTTAGGCCCTTCTTGCATTCTAAGCTGCCTCAATCTTTGGATTTTCCATTCCTTCTCCCTGGCCACTCTAACAGCATCTTCAAAACTATCTAGATTCTTCAGCTCCACTTTAAATCTGAGTGTAGGCTTCAAGCTATCTATAAAACGATCACGCTTGATCATTTGAGGTGGTACCTCTGGAACAAGAGCTTCACACACCTTGTGGTTCAAAATTGAGGATTTCTTCAAACTGAAAGTTCCAGCTGAAGCACACTGTATCATACTGTGATTCTATCTCTAAACAAAAAAACATTTTTTTGCTTTTTTCATTTCATCCAGTAACTCCTCTACTGGTACCACTCTATCTCCTTCCACAAAAATATCTACAGAATCAAACCCCACACTCAAATCACTCTGATATAATATCTAGACTCTAGTCTTACAAAAATTCATATTCTGGTATCATATCTATCTCATAAAACAGATCTCTTGGCCACTGGCTCCTGGGAAACTCCAATCCTACCAACAACCTCGTCTGTTATCTGTAGAATAAGAACCCACCGCTCCTCTGTAACTTCATTGAATATTACTTCATACTGCACATGTCGTGGTATAATAATAGCCTCCACCCTATGGCTCATCTCAAACACCAAAAACATTTCTCCAATTACGCCAAGGTTATCAGTCTTTTCAGTCCTTCTAGTCTCACACAAGATTGTTCATAGGAACTCAGACATCTTCTGTCACCAAACCATTGCCTTCGAGAATTATCACAAGCTCAATGCAAGAGCAAGATACCATCTGCCTTCTCAGCATGACCAACAACCGATATCTTGTGAGAGAAGCCCACACTAGAACACCGTGAGTATATGGGATCTAGCCAATGCTAACACATGCTCATCAACGAGACTTTCTTTAAAGGAGTCATCTATCTTAGCCACAATTTCCTTTAGAACTGCGCCTCAAACTATACACCAAAGTCACAAGGTGTTAGCTATGACCAGCAAGCAACCCATTAGCTATACTGTCTGCCGCCCATGACCTCCCAATGGAGTCACATAATTCTGAGGTGAGCCAAGCTTTCATGTTGCAGCTCGCCATCCCAGGAGTTCCTCCACAGCCGAAGTCTCTGTAGCTAGCATTCTCGACACCCACCCGATCAAGGCCTCCCTGCTCTCAGCCCATGCAATTGACAACCAACCAATCTATGAGCATGCAGCGCCCCTAACCCAAAGCTCACAACCAAAGCAACCACCCTGTCTAATTGCTTATCTCGGTCGCTCTTACAGCATCCTAGATGTTACGCTCTAGCCGAGGTAGCATGACCTCGGAAGAATCAGTCGACATTTCCCTTATGGATCTATCTCTGTAATATATGTGTTTGCGCTTCATGTAAATGATCGGGAGGGATTTAATGTCAAGGTCCTAGGTGAGGGCTGATAGCACCAGACTAGATAGATCTGAGACCAAGGGCCTAGTGCAAAGATTGTGCCTAGGGGCAAGGAATTAAATGCATCCCAAGAGAGGGGTGAAATGTTGCATTAGGAAGGCCCTATATGGATGACATGTGGCATCTAGATCTATCTAGGGATTTGGGGTTTGCTAAGGCTAGTGAGAGAAGGGAAGGATGTGATTTACGTGATTTCGAATGCAGATCTCTGTCTCTCGCTTGAAAGTCTTGGCAGAATAGGCTGGGAGGAAAATTAGGGTGCTACTCCCGTGATACGTCGGAACAGGCTAGTATAGACACAAGGAGGGTGACAGTTGGTATCAGAGCGCAAGGCTTGGAAGAGCGTAGCGGAGCGTCCACGAAGAAAAAGATTAAGAAGGTGGAGCGCTGGTGACGGATCAAGAGAGGGTGATGAAACGTGCAGCTGCTGACGCAATATGCGATGACGAACGACGTGGGCGTGATATACGACGGGTCTGTTCGCAATTGCCCGTGACCTCCACGCGACGGGCTAATCAGCGAACTACGAGGTGTTGCTGCCCGTGGTCTACGACGGAATGAAGACTAACAGGGACTTACGTTAACTGAGGTCTTCGGTGAGATTTGTGGAAGGGCGATGCGCAGGCAGGATTACGGGGGATCTGAGAACCTGTGACAACAGGCGATAGGTTCACGTCGCCAGCTGTTCCGCCGTAGTCTTGGCCCTCCAAGCTCACGTAGACAGCTCGTAGCTGGGACTTCTTTGGCCACCAGTTCCGCTTATATGCTGTAGCTAGTTGAATTGCACGTATCAGCTGGTATCGAGTTTCTAACCGGAACCAGAGATTGCAAAGGCTTTGGCGGAAACGTATCATTTACGATCAGGAAGTTACGAGGAGGCTACAGGCTTCAGGATATCTGCATACGTGAAAATCCAGTTGATCAAACCGTGTAGCGGGAGTAATCGACCAGGGAGCTCTCTTTGACCTCCGTCAGTTCTGTGTTTTTTTTCCTGATTTAGTTTGCTGATGCTCCGCTTGCGTGAAGAGGGTTTTGTTAATAATTAGTCTGCGTGAAGGTTTGATGCTGTAGCAGGGACAGATTATGCTTGAGACTATGCCTGTGTATTTTAGTCTGAGTTGACTTGCAGGAATTTCCCTAGTATAGGGAAAGCAGGATTTGGGATATGTGCATGTATCAAATGCCTAGTTAGTGTGAATTTGGGATTGCAGGTATTCCCTAGTATAGGGAATTGTGTCGGAGTGTCAGTACACTGAATTGCATCAGTTTGTAAATACAGTGGTCTAGCGGTGTTATTTTTATTTTTTATTTTTTTTTTTAAAAGGCAAAACATCTACTGAACTAAATGGAAGCAGAAGAAGGGGCTTCCAGGAGGGACCCTGGTGAATCAGGAGTCTGGCCGACCCAGCAAGGATCGCGCCCAGTAGCTCACACTTTATCTGGCAGGATTGCATTGCTGGAGGATGCCTTGCAACAGTTGTTAGCGCAGCAATTACAAGCCAACGCAGGGCAATCTGAACTTAGGAGAGTGTTACAGAGTATGTCTGCCAGACCTTCTCGAGAAGAGAAGGGAAAGGCTCCAATTGGAACTGGAGTCTAGTGTCCATACGGTCGAGCCTAGGAAGGCTAAAGTGCCAAATATTGCCAATTACAGACCGGAAAAGTATTCTGGTCGGATGAACGACCGTGGCTCCGATGTCATTGAGACCTGGTTACACAAATGGGACGAGGCGTTCGCCATTTGTAAGATCAGAAATGACATCAAAAAGATCCGCGAGGCCACCCATATGTTTAGTGAGGCAGCGGATCGGTGGTGGATTAAACAACAAAAAGATGGCATAGCATCCACTACCTGGGAGGGGTTTAAAAGAGAGTTCAGGAAACACTTCTTACCTCCTGACGAGGCATCCCGAGCTTGGGATCGATATAGGAACCTTCGTCAGAGAAATTTATCAGTGGCAGAATACACTGATAAGTTTCGAGAGAGTGTAATGAAGGTTGACGAACCCCTGCCTCAATCAATCCAAGTGAAAGATTTCATATTTGGATTGAATGATCGAATAAAAATGGAAGTTCGGGCTAAGTACGCGAACACGCTAGATGATGCAATAGCTATAGCCCTGAACTACGAGGATGCCAAGGGCAGCAAGCCAAGTGGGTTTGCACAGGTCGGAACCCAGTATGGGTATCCGAAGAAATCTGGGTTTAAGAAGAAGTGGGCTAGTAGAGGGAGTGGTTCGCAGCCGAGTGGTCAAGCCAAGCAGGCGAGACCGGCTGAAACTCCTAAACCAAGTACCACCATTGGAGTGAAGAGGAAAGTAACCCCAATGGCAGCCCGAGCTTGGTCTAAGTCTCCCTTGAACCCAGAACAAAGGGAAAAAGCGAGGAGAGAAGGCTTATGTTTTGGTTGCCTTCAGCCTCATCAGTGGAAGGATTGTCCACATAACAAAGATCGTCGGATGGCTGAGATGGTGATCTCAGAGTGCGACGTGGAGATGCAGGGAAGTCCCAGAGCGGAAGAGATGCAGATTCAGCTAGCGGGATCTTCTCAGAGGTTAGTACCTTGTTTGTTCTGTGTGTCTGTTACTAAGTTAGTGACGAGTGCACCTGATAACATCCTATCTAAGCCCGAAGCAACGGGGTATACAGCCTTCAATGATACGGAGTTAATCAAAATGAAAGGGCAAGTGGCCAGTCATGATGTCATTGTGTTGTTTGACTCAGCGTCAACTCACAATGTGATTAACTCCAAGCTCGTGAAGAGGCTGAAATTAAAGGCAAGTCCATCTGACTATGACACTTTGAGCCCCAAACTCAAGGGCTATTGGAAAGAGGTTCTCCAAAGCCCATTTTGGATGTGCACAAGGGCACATTAAAAGGGGCCTCTTGAGAGCTCCATTTTGAGCCCACTTTGAGTCGAGGGAACTCTATTTGGAGGTTGCTTCAAGCCCTAGACTTGGGGGCTATATGATGGAAGTGACGATGCAACCAAGAGAGCAAGAGAGAGACACAAGATATCATGGGTGCTACAGGTGCAATAGTCACCACACCCTTATTCTCTATATATCCACAAATAAAGAATAACCATGGTATAAGTGCATTGGGTAGGCCATAGGCCTTTACCCCAACAACCTCCCACTTAAAGGTCAATGTGCCTTTAAGGAGAACAATTAGCCATATGGATGAAGTTGGACATCCAATTATCACCCAATGCCCATCAACAACACTCTGCAATGTGCAAAGCGCTCGAAGGATAAACTCTTCGTGAGAAGATCTGTAGGGTTATCATCTATGGCCGATGGAAGTTCAACTGAAGTATGGGACCAAAGGGTTACCCAGTTAGAGCTTCGGATTCAGGACTATGCTGAGAAGCTTGATTTTGAAATAACCAAGCTTGCTCATGCGGATATAGCCCTGGGAATGGCGTGGCATTCTAGGAAGAATCCAGCCATTGATTGGAAAAAGCACGTATATCAATTCAAGATGAATGATGTGCTTTATGTTTTGCGAGGTGAAAAAGATATACCTCAGGGACCGTTGGTTTCCGTGATGGAAATCAGAAAGGCTCAAGTAGAGTTTTTGTACCTTTGCACAGCATCGGTAGAATCGGTGGATGATTCTTCGACTAGCACTGATGTTACACAAAGTGGTGAGATGGCCAAGCTGGCTAATCTTATAGTAGAGGAGTTCTCTGAATGTTTTAGGGATGAACTACCTTATGGGTTACCTCCAGAGCGGAAAGTTCAGCATAAGATTGAACTGATCCCGGGGGCAGAACCTGTAAATAGACCTCCCTATAGAATGAGTTTTACTGAAGAAGCGGAGGTGCATAGGCAACTGGAAGAATACCTCAAGTTGGGACAGATTCAACCAAGTTTCTCACCTTTTGCTTCACCAGTGATATTAAAGAGGAAAAAGGATGATACGTTTCGCCTCTGTATAGATTACAGAGCATTGAATAATATCACTGTTAAGCACAGGTATCCGATGGCTCGGATTGATGATTTGCTAGATGCATTACATGGAGCCGTGATTTTCAGCAAAATAGATCTTAAGTGCGGCTACCATCAGATCCGGATTAGAGCCGAGGATGTGCATAAAACCGCTTTTAGAAGCAGGTCTGGTCATTATGAGTTTTTGGTAATGCCCTTCGGACTTACCAATGCTCCAGCGACCTTCGTCATGCTTATGAACGATTTACTACGTCCGTATATCGGAAAGTTCGTAGTACATTTTATTGACGATATCTTGATATTCAGTAAAAGTGTTACTGAGCATCGTGAACACTTAAGAGTAGTGTTCAGTACTTTGAGGAAAGCCAGTCTTTATGTAAATAAAAAGAAAACTATACTGTGTATGGTTAGGCTTGAATATTTAGGATTCATAATTACTCCACAGGGGGTAGAAATGGATCTGAAGAAAGTGGCTGCGATACTAACTTGGCCAATCCCTCAGAGTCTGACCGCGTTGCGATCATTCTTGGGATTTGTCCAGTTTTATAGAAGGCATATCAAAGGATATTCCGGAATAGTATCGCCATTGACTGATCTGACCTCAGATAAAGTACCTTTTATTTGGGGACAGAATCAACAAGAAAGTTTTGACACCATAAAACAAGCTGTGGTCTCAGGACCGGTGTTAAAAATAGTTGATCCCCAGAAACCGTTGTTCCTAGAAACCGATGCAAGTGGCATTGCGGTAGGAGCAGTCCTCCTTCAAGAGGGAAGGCCAGTAGCCTTTGAAAGCAAGAAGCTTTCTCCCTCTCAAAGGAATTGGCCAACTCATGAATTGGAGTTGTATGCTGTTATCCATGCTTTGAAAACATGGAGACATTATTTGTATGGTTCAGAGTTTTATGTGGATGTGGATCATGATACTCTGAAACATTTTTGTAAACAGCCTGACTTGAGGGGCCGCCAAGCTAGGTGGGCAGAGCTCATGCAGGAGTTTAATCTAACGATTCGGTACCGAAGAGGAAAAGACAATAAGGTAGCTGATGCATTGTCTCGCATTATGCACAACCTGAGTTTCACGGTATTAGAGAGTGCTCTAATGACCGAGATCAGAGAAACTCAGAAGGTGGACGAGTTTGTCCAGAGCTTATGGCCTAAGGCTCATGTGTTAAAACCCGGGGAAAATGAAAAGGATGACCTGGCATCCAGAAAAGGCCAAACTTATGCAAGATATGCCATAAGGGATGGTATGCTAGTTAGAAATGGCAAGGCTGTAGTACCTGGTCAGAATGATCTCAGGCAGAGAGTCATTCGACAATGCCATGATAGCCCGTGTGCGGGACATCCAGGAGTCGAGAAGACATGATCTCGTGAAGCGAGATTTCTTTTGGCCAAAGATGAAAAAGCATATTCATGAATATGTGACACGGTGTTTCTCGTGTCAGGTAAGTAAGGCCGAGCGGGTGAAGCCACCCGGACTTTTACAGCCCTTGGAAATACCACTAAGTAAGTGGGAGAGCATTTCCATGGACTTTATTGTAGGGTTACCTGCAACACAAGGAGGGTATAATTCTATCCTTGTGGTGGTTGATCGTCTAACCAAGATGGCTCACTTCATTTCGACTAGAGAGTCTATTAGTGCCCCGCAAGTAGCGGATTTGTTTATTAGACATATATTTCGTCTGCATGGATTGCCTAGATCCATAGTGTCAGACAGAGATGTCAGGTTTACCGGTCACTTTTGGACAGCGGTATTTGAGACACTAAGGACTGAGTTGGGAATGAGTAGTGGGGATCATCCTGAGACGGATGGTCAGACGGAGAGAGTCAACCAGACTTTAGAGGATATGCTGAGGGCATATGTGTCATTGAGGCAACATACATGGGACAAGTGGTTGCCATTGTTGGAGTTTGCCTACAATGATAGGAAACATTCATCTACTGGGTTCAGTCCGTTTGAGCTGAACTATGGTTATAGGCCAGCCAATCCAACTATAGTTGGAATACCTCAGAAAGTGCCTAGTGCCGCGAACTTTATAGTTCAGATGCGGGAGATGCTAGCACTTGCGAGAGCTAATATCCGTCAGGCTATGGATAGAGCCAAGGTGTATGCCGATGAAAATCGGTCTATAAGAGTATTTGAAGAATGAGAAAAAGTTTTTCTCAGAATTCCTTCGCACTCGAAGTCGTTGACTTCAGGAGAGTGTGCTAAGTTATCACCTCGATACTGTGGGCCGTGGTTAATTCTAAAGAGAATAGGCAGTGTAGCCTATAAATTAGAATTACCACAGGGGTGTAAGGTGCACCCGGTTTTTCATGTTTCGCGTTTAAAGAAATTTTTACATACTGGTGACTCACTAATCGAAGGTGTGGTTTTGTTTCAGGAGATAGAGGATATTGCAAGGCGCAAACCAACAAGAATCCTGGACCGAGGAACAATGCAAATACGAAATCGGAAGATACCCACGGTGTTGGTTGCATGGCATGGTCAGCCTCTATCCGAAGCTACCTGGGAATCCGTATATCAGTTGCGGAGAGTGTTCCCAGACTTTATCATCGAGGACGCTGATGTCTGAAGAGGGAAGGAATGTTACGCTCTAGCCGAGGTAGCATGACCTCGGAAGAATCAGTCGACATTTCCCTTATGGATCTATCTCTGTAATATATGTGTTTGCGCTTCATGTAAATGATCGGGAGGGATTTAATGTCAAGGTCCTAGGTGAGGGCTGATAGCACCAGACTAGATAGATCTGAGACCAAGGGCCTAGTGCAAAGATTGTGCCTAGGGGCAAGGAATTAAATGCATCCCAAGAGAGGGGTGAAATGTTGCATTAGGAAGGCCCTATATGGATGACATGTGGCATCTAGATCTATCTAGGGATTTGGGGTTTGCTAAGGCTAGTGAGAGAAGGGAAGGATGTGATTTACGTGATTTCGAATGCAGATCTCTGTCTCTCGCTTGAAAGTCTTGGCAGAATAGGCTGGGAGGAAAATTAGGGTGCTACTCCTGTGATACGTCGGAACAGGCTAGTATAGACACAAGGAGGGTGACACTAGAGCTCATGATGCTCACGACTTCCTCCGTCTGAGAAGCTTCAATCTACACAGTCGACACACCAGCCAAGTAGCTCCCTCCAAGCGCAAATGGCCCACTACCTAGCTCACACACAGTCATCTCTGTTGCCCACGATTCCCAGACCGTATAGTAGTGAAGATCCTTTCAAGAAGCTCTCCTCCTCATCCAAAGTACTCTTCCTGCAACCATCCCCGTCTGCTCCTTATTGCACTCAAGCCTCTCCAACGTCTTGTAGCCCTTCTGCTCTCAGAAGCTCCCACACCCGTCATCTGAGATCCTTCCCAGCCACACCGAAGTCACGCTCCACTGAGTCTAGTCCGTATTTTTCCTTGCGCGATCCTCGACCCCCTTCGCAGCTTCCGATGTAGGCCTCCTCCCCCAAGCTTCCCGAGCCGCCCTTTTTGCTGTCAACTCACGTACCTACCAGCTCGTCGACCAGAAGCTTCAAGACTAGATTCACGTAGCCACCTTGCATGCACATGCTCACTTTCCAATTTTTCAAGTATATCAGCACATGAAATTTACCACTCTCCCAATCTCTTCACAAAGCTTAGGCCTAGACAATTAATCCCCAAATTCTAGATCTTAGGCACCACCTCTTCATACAAACTTCATACAAGGCATTCAAAGCATAAATGCCCACATATAACCACACATAAAACAACCCATGGGGAAAAACATCATCAGATGACAATGGATGGCAATGAAGGACGCATGTCATCCTGAAACCAACATAAGTGACGTGGATACCACAAAACTCTGGAGTGAACTAGTGCATCCACACTTCAACTCATCATTTCCCAAAAGTCCCCGTAGAAATATCTACCATCTCAAGAAAACATATACATCAATGTAGAGTCTTTTATGAGAGTTTCCATAACTCAAAGCCACCCACAACTAGCTATACACATAGCTATGCACTTACCCATCAGCATGCAACAAGTGAAAATCATATTTACATTTTTATCCACACAACGTGTAGAGGACTTCTAACCGTAGTAAAAAACCTTGGACTAATTGCAATCAATTAGATTGGACTGAGAGAGAGAGGGGGGGGGGGGGGAGAGAGAGAGAGTGAGACGAGACACGCAAATTGGTATGCAATGCAATGTCTAATTACTAAATGAATGCACTGAACTGATTACAACAATTAGCCGCTTATGGAGAGGCTGCATATGCTGCTGCTGACGACTAGATGCTTATGGAGAGGCTGTAGTGGATGTTGATGAAAAGCCGGAATCTGGGAGGCTTGCTGGATCTGAGTGGATGCCTAATGTTGCTCCTTACTGCAGGCTGCAGGACTACAGATGAATGCGGGACTTGCTGTTTTATGCTGACTGCTGCCTGGGCTGAATGCTGAGAATGGAAGTTGACTGCTGAACAGTGAAGACTGAACTGCATGAGCTGAATGCTGAAATGACTGGGCTGGTATCTCCTTTATAATTCATTCGAAAGGGGTGCAGAAGAAGACTAGCTGACCTTGGTCGGCTGGTCAATGCGAACATTTGACCAAGTCGGTCAAAAGTAAACATTGACCAAAAAGCCAATGTGTTGACTTTTTGACTAGAAAGTCAACTTTGCAATTTTTTTCCTACCTTGTCTTCTACTGCCCACAATCATGTGAACCTGCCACTAATTGATACTTTGTGGCTGGTATCTCTTTTATAATTCATTCTAAAGGGGTTCAGAAGCAGACTAGCTGACCTTGGTCGGCTGGTCAATGCGAACATTTGACCAAGTCGGTCAAAAGTAAACATTGACCAAAAAGCCAATGCGTTGACTTTTTGACTAGAAAGTCAACTTTGCAAATTTTTTTCCTACCTTGTCTTCTACTGCCCACAATCATGTGAACCTGCTACTAATTGATGCTGAGAAATAATGTATGTGTAGCCAGGTGTCACTCCCACTTGTGTCTAACATTGGTGCACGAGACATTCCCCTCTACTGAACTTGTTGCTAGGTGGATATCTTGCAACACTTTGCCTCGACGATTCAAACTGATCCATTGTGGCTTGTGCCTTTGGGGACTTGACCACCTGTGCAAAATTTCACACCAAGGACCTGCTAGAGAGAAACCTTTCATCCACATTCTCTGGGAACCCACGAACTTCCGTCTACACCAATGTGACTGCTGCTGAAGTCCACTTCCTGTTCCATATGCAACACCCAAGGCTGAGGATATGCACCTACTCATGGCCATGTTGAAGAGAACCTCCTACATGCCAAAGCCTATACGGAACTCCTTTTGATGAGAGATGTCAGACCACTGCATAAGATGTCACTGAGGGTCCTGTCTACAAAGCTTGGACTCACTAAAATGACTAAGTTGATTGAACTTGTGGGAAAGGAGTGACCGTGACCGCCTCAGGTGGTAGAGCCAAGGCACTCATTGGCTGCGACTGCTGAGCAATTCTTAGGGATGGAAGACCACTAGGAGCTGAAAAAGAAAGCTGAGAGCCTTCCTTGGGTGGTAGACCCAAGTGAGACCCATGATTGAGCTACTTGAGCTGTAATTGTGAAACTGTTTTAGAGTATTCCACTGACTGGTGCTCGGAGAACTCCAAATCGAATGAACTGACTATGCTACCTGCGGATGGAGGACTACTAATGAACTGACTATGCTTTGACTAGACTGGGTGGCGAGACTGCCTATGCTTTGACTGGATTGGCTCACTAGAATGATTGCCTGACTAACTGTGCCTATATGCTCGCGCAAGCCAAATCTATATCGTACTACATGCTCATGCAAGAAGCACATGACTTGCAATAAGATCTTCAAGACTGGATTAATCTGAGCAGAAGCAAATGAATTGCCTGGCGACATGGCCATCATTATGCTCCTAAGGTTGCCCATTTAGGCTCTGATACCAATGTACCTTGCAGAGGACTTCTAACCATAGTAAACAACCTTATACTACCTACAATTAAGAATTGGATAGCACTGAGAGAGAGAGAGAGAGAGAGAGAGAGATGAGATGTGACACAAGTCACGCAGGTTTGTCGGTAATGCAATGTGCAATTACTAAATGAATGCAATGAATTGATTACAATAATTAGTCCCTTTTGGTCTGGGCTATGACTTGACTCCATATGCTCCTGCTGACGACTAGATGTTGATGGAGAGGTTGTAGTCGATGTTGATGAAGAGCTAGACTCTGGGAGGCCTACTGAATCTGATCGAATGCCTTTCCAATATTGCTCCTGATTGCAGGAAGCACTACGGACAAATGTGGGACTTGCTGCTGTATGTTGTGGCTGCTACGTGGGCTGAATGCTAAGGATGGAAGCTGAGTGTTGAAGAGTGAACTGCATAAGCTGAATGCTAAAATGAATGGGCTAGTATCTCCTTTTACTTCTTTAGAGAGAAGCGTGGCCGACCATGGTCGAATGGTCAACACTGACGTTGGTCAGGTTGGTCAAGAGTTAACATCAATTTAAAAAGTCAATGCATTGACTTTTTACTAGAAAGTCAACTCCACGTGTTGTCTTCTGCTGCCAAAACCATGTGAATCGGTGCTAATTGATGCTGAGAAATGAGTATGTGCAGCCAGGTGTCACTGCCACCTGTGCCTGGCACTGGTGCATGTGACACCACTAACGCACCCTTTGAGGCTATCTAGTTGAGGGAAATATTGGACTTATTCGAAAGGATTCAACTCCATTATTGATTGATAATTAAATTTCTATTAAATTGGCCAAGGATCTTGTATTTCATGCTTAGACAAAGCACATTAAGGTGCAACATAACTTTATACGAGAAAAAATACTAAGCAATGAAATTGAGCTTATATACAATCTGACAGAAGATGAGGTGGATGATATCCTAACCAAACCTCTTGCTAGAATTAAGCAAGAGAAGTTTTCCAACCTGATGGGTGTGAAGCCTAATCCATTATTCATCAAGGGGATTGCTAGAAAAGTGACGAACTATAGACTAGTTCACTAAGTTATTCTTGAGGTGATTTTGGGTTAGAATTAATTAAAGGTCAGAAAGAGTGGTAGTAGACTTTAGCTCCTAGCATAGGACATATGTATTTTTCATATTCCGACCCTCACATTTTTATAGAGACAAGATAGGCTGCCTATTCGCCTCTGCTTCTCTGTCCATTCCTCCTGTATTTTTTCCTTTACCTTCTTCCATTTCCTGCTTCTCCCCCTTTCCTCTTTCCACATATACTCATCATCATTTTCACAAAGTCTCAAAGGATCTTCTGAACAGAATCATATGTGTGTGAAAGAAAATGTTTCAATCTCCACACTCAGAAAGAGAAAGAATAATAACAGATCAAAAGGACCACAACATACTTTCAAATAGAAGAGTGGCCCACAAGGGTTAGTGCATACCAGATCCAATGAGATGGGCATGTCAAACACACATATGCGAGGTAGCCCCTCTTTCCTTTGATACAAAACCAGATGTTTGTCAAATATATCCATATCGCAGGTTACAACATCTTGCTCTTCAAAAAGAATTTGCTGCAGTAAAAACAAGAAGGTACGTGAACAAAATACACGTGAATAGCCATGCTAAAAAATTATTACCAACTCTAACATATCTAAAATTATAAGGCAACATAATGCATCCAATTGAGCGAGTATCCAAAATCAAATGTTTTGAGTGATGGAAATAAAAAAGTTCAATCCAAATTTCCACTTAAACAGTATGCAATATCATTCACATGAACATTCAAAAATGTTATTTAAAACAACAATCAATCCACAAGCACCAAACAAAACAAACTCCTCCTCCTAAATGAAAAACCATCATATAGGAGATGGTGAATAATCATCAGGGAAGAGAGAGTCTTGCTCCTGCAACAATTCCCATTTTCAGAATCTGAATACTCCTATGCATTTACTATGCGACAAGTCAATGTCTTGCCATCAAAATTCAAAGAAAAGGCTACTACTGTACAATCTGTGTCCTATTGATAGAAAAGTACTAACCTTTAACAAAAATCCCTTGAGTTAGCCCATTAGACTATACACGCCATCAAAATCCAGTACACATCCTGTCACCACTAGGTCATATGAGTGGACTCAATGTTCCTAGCCCCCCACCCCTCCTTTTCCAAAAGAAAAAAGGAAAAACCACCCCTACACCAGAATAATAGCCCCCATCAGAAACAGAAGATCGTCACCACCTCCACAAACATACTATGAATCATGTCCTCATCTCATTCCTGAGCAGGCTCTCCATTTCCTTTACCCAGTCTCATCTGAAAAAACAAGGTGGGCCCAATTCCATGCAACAAATGCTCAAACCTAATGATCATATCATCAACCCCCATTAAATATTAAGTAGAAAAGAGTACCCTCCTAAACTTAAAGGGAGCTTCCTGGATAAGTGAAACTCCAAATTGTAGTGAGAGAGAAACAAATGTATGCCCATTACGGTTGTCACCCATGTGTCCAATCATTTGGTAAGCAAACTGAACATCTGTCAGTAGATATATACACATACTCAGTGAAACTTACCCATGGTATATCCCTTACGCTAACTACATGACAATAATGAACAATCTAGGATTCACTGGGAAAGAACAGAAACTTTACATAAACGCTTCCTAATAGGGGAGTTAGGGGTTAAGGCACAGACACCCTACCCCATCCTGCTGGCTGAAACAGGTATGATACCTCTAGAAGGGGAAGCATTGTATCAATTCATGGCATACCTCAACAAAGTTGAGAAGATGAATGACAGCAGGATACCACACAAAGTGATGGAAGCTACACAACTCATGGGTTGGCACAGAGAGGAGATGAAGTGGATGGAATAATGGGTATAACTACCGCAGATATACCAGAAGATGCATGTGAAATAAGAGAGATTGTGAGACAGAAAATGGTACAAAAACTATGGCAAAACCCAGGGACAAAAGTGCAGTTTAGTAAACAAGAAATTAACTCAATGGACAGTTATGGAATGCAGAAATACCTTGGGGAAGACATATCAACATTTAAAAGACATATGATCTGCAAAATTAGAACTAGTTCACATGATCTCGAGGTAGAGAGGGGTAGATGGGCAATACGCAGGATCCCCAGAGAGGAAAGAACCTGCAAAATCTGCCCCACAGGAGAAGTAGAAAATGAGCAGCATGTAGTCCTCAGATGTAGAGCATACGCACACATCAGAGAAGGCTATGGGGAAAGCAGAGACCTAAAGAATCTGCTGGAGCAGCCAGTCAAAAAGCTAGGAAGCTACTTAAAAGAGATTTTAGAACATCGCAACAAGGTGCTGGGTCTAGCTCACAAGATAGCCCAACAAGTACTCACTACATGACAAAGCTGTAAGATTTTTCTCTATACTAGATGTAAGGGATTACTATTAGTTCATAGTGAACACCAGTCCCATGGATCTTGAAGGGTCTCACACGGACTTTAATACAATCATATCATATCATCTCTCTCTCTCTCTCTCTCTCTCTCTCTCATAGACTCCTGACCCCTCTCCTTGAGGAGACTCTTTTTACATTGTATCGAGACGGGTCCCATGGGTCATTTTTGGCCCCCCGAGGACGCTAATAAATTCTACTTCTACTTCTACTTCTCTCTCACCACCATTATTTATTTCACCACCATCATCCGCCTCATCATCTATGCCACCTCTCTCCTCCCCCTCTCCTGCATCATCATCACAGGTCTCCTCTCCAGTAGCCTCACCACTGGCCCCACCGGCCACGGCTCCACAGTACTTTCCCCTCGTATCACCTCTACCTCTCAGTCAGCCACCCTTCATCACCTTGTCCGGCCTCGATACTCCTACATACCACTTCCCCGCCGAGATAATGATGTCCCCACCCTCAGTACAACCTCAACAGGCCACCTTCATTCCAACCCCTCTCGAGATCCAGTTCCCACCTAGACCAGGACATCTTAGGCCCCTACCAGATGCTTGGGACTCCCTATTAACTGAGATACACAGCATCCAGGCCTGTCAGGCAGAGCTGACACATCACACTCAGGAGCAGGCCCGATACACCTAGGAGCAGGCCCGCATTATACACGAGCAGGGCACCCTTATCCAGGGGGTCAGACACGACATCACACAGCTTCGAGAGGAGCTCGGGACCCTGAGAGCAGCGCCTGGAGGGACCCCGGTCACAGAGATGGAGGCACAGATAGCCACGATACAGTCGGCTATAGCAGAGACGACTAGATGGGCGAACGTGGCAAAACGGGAGCCCGCAAAGGCAACCGTTTCAGCCACCATACAGGAGCAGCAGCAGAGGGCTTCGAAGGCCCTCAACATCCGGATACGAGGGATCACGCGAGATAGCATTAGCACCACTACGACGCCCATGGAGGAGGCGATCACCTTTGTGACCACCACCATGGGGGTCCCTGACCATGGCATAGAGGGAGCATGGCATATTGGGAGAGACCCCAGCAGCCCCTAGTCATTCGCTTCAGAGATTCACATGCTCGACTAGCGACACTCCGACGCCGAGCCGCTCAACGAGAGCATCCCACCCTGTCCATGGACGAGGATTTGACACCACTACAGATTGAGGAGCGACGAGTTCTTTTGCAGTAGCGGGATGTTGCCCGCAAGGAGGCGAAATGGGCCGTGGTCCGAGATGGTAGGTTGTTGACCGGCACCCGTCAGGCTCCCACCAGTACCCCCTAGGGGGACGGGGCCTATGAGACTCAAGTTTTCGAGACCCTAGCCTGCACCATTTGGAACTGTAATGGTACCTTATGGTCAAACCCAGGGAACTTCTTGGAGACCGACGTCTCGTACGTCGGAAGAAGCAGGCATTTCTTCATCGACATGAGCAGGAGCTGCTGAACATCTTGTACAGCAACAACTCTAAGGATTTTTGGTGGAGATTCCTTGAGCGTAAATCTCCATCACCCCTCACCGACATGAGAGTCTGACACACATATGCACACCATCTTTATGATGTCCCACACCAGCCCACTCGATCTCATACACACACCTCGAACCACCACTTGCACGTTATTCACCAGAGGGGGAGTCAAGGACGCGACATTGAAACTGCACAATGGCCGAGCTAAGGATCACAAGGGGCTATGCACTGAGTTTATCGCATATGGGATCGACACATTAGCCCCGATCCTAGCAAAGCTATTCAATGACGCTGTTTGCCTTGGCTTCCCCCGCACTTGGACACTCAACACCATCACCCCCATCCACAAGACAGGGGATCCCATGGACCCGAGTAACTACAAGACTATCATGATTGGACATGCGATGTCCAAGATCTATGCAGCTGTATTGGATGCGTCGGTCAGCCTATTCGCAGAGATGAGAGGGCTCAAAGCAGAGGGTCAGGCCTGTTTCAGGCGAGACCATGGGACTATGGATCACATACTCACACTCAGGAGTGTCATTGAGGAGGCCAGAACATGGAAGGAGAATTGCTGCTTTGTGGATTTCCGCAAAGCCTTTGACACAGTACCTCGAGCTCGTCTCATCACATGCCTACAGACACAGGGATTTGATCAGGAGATCATTTGGGCAATCATGGCACTTTATGAGAGAGTCTCACGCCGAGTTTGGACAGGCGCAAGTTGGACAGATGAGATCTTGAGTACCATAGGGGTCAAACAGGGTTGTCCCGTATCACCAACCCTGTTTGGCCTCTACATCAATGAGCTTGAGACTTTCATGGGGGCGTTCGGAGGGACCAGTTGCTCACTTGCCGGGAGATCATCATCTGGATTCTTCTTTATGCAGATGATGTGGCACTCTTGTCGTCCACACCCGAGGGGCTCTAGCGACACCTGGATGCACTGCAGGCTTTTTGTTTAGCCCATGATTTGGAGGTCAACCTTGGCTAGACCAAGGTCATGATCTTTAACACCTCTCGAGCAAACATGCAACGGAAGCAGTTCACTTTCAGTGGGTCACCAGTTGAGATCGTATCCTCATACACTTACTTGGGGGTCATCTTCTCCGGCCCAATCTTCACGATAAGACCAGCGATGCAAACCAGACTGAGTAGGGGATACCTCACTAGCTCGGCTAGAGAGACAATGCTTCCACTCCCACTTCTAGGACCCTCGGACCAAGGCTCTTCTCTTCGACTCCTTGGTCCGACCAGCCGGTATGTATGGCAGCCCTTGTTGGGGACCCGACATGTCAGAGATAGAGTGGACATCATTCAGGCCGAGTTTGGTGCTTCTCCACTCCAGCTAGATGCAGCCTTTCAGACCATCACATATCTACACCGGGTTAGATCATATGGGGACTGCACATCAGGGAGACAAAGGTTGCCATGGTTGGCTCTCGATTCCTGCATGAGGTTGGCAGCAGAGGGAGACGAGCGATGCTGGTATGCACGGACTCACAAATGGTTTGTGAGACTAGGGTTTCACATCGATAGGATACCTCCTTTTCAATACAGTTTAGATGCCCCTCCGGTACTCCCACCCACCATCCCAATCGTGCCTACACCAACCAGGTCATTCGAGAAGATCTCCTATAGCTACACGCCTTTAGGACCTGGTTGGAGCCAAGGGAGCTTCCAGTGAAGCTGAGTTTCTACAGAGATTATTGTCTTCATATTTCGGAGGAGGGATTCATTACACCACCGAGGTACACTGAGCTTCATATGCCTCACTCACTACGGATCTCCATCGGATTGTTTCGGGTATCATCACACCCCCTCCGCATAGAGAGCGGCAGAGCAGAGGGGATCCCTAGGGAGCATCGCTTATGCATATTGTGCGACTATCAGGAGGTTGAGTCGGAGGAGCATTTTATTTTCAGGTGCCCAATGTACTACAAGATCCGAGGTCGCTACCACTCTCTCTTCAAAGACGGCTCCGAGCTCCTTTCCAGATTCCTCGCCTACCCAGATCAGAGATGCCTCGCGGCCTTCATTCACGAGGAGGTACGACACAAAGAGTACTTACTCAGGCGACGGAGCTTGGCCACATCATCAGACACCTCTCAGAGCAGGATCACAAAGTTCTTCCCATCGAGTGACATTGATCGTCCAATCTCTAGCCGCAAATGTGACAAAGACCCCGTCCCACGAGAGTCACAGTGGCTCTGGTCTTGCGTCGAGCCTCATCCAGGAGACGGAGACGCACGGCACCCCTTGACGGGCGCAAGTGTCCCATCACCGGCTATGCACCAGCCAGGGCAACATGACATACGGAGGATTCCGCTCCGCTCCAGTCTTTTTCTTTTCATTGTTACATCCAGATGTATTTGATTATGTATGATCAGACTTAGGATTCAGCACGGGTGATGATGCTCGTTTCAGTAGCTCCACCCTTACTGTGATTTGTATTAGGTTTTCTTTCAGTCTCATAGACCCATCAGTCTTCCGAAGACTCTAATAAAATTTCTTTCTTTCTTTCTTTATTTCTCTCTCTCGGCTTTCTGTACGGATAGAGACCTCACAGTGAACCTTGGGAAAACCAAGGTTATGGTGTTTAACACCTCGGCTGCATGGATCCCTAGATTTGATTGTAGTTTCACCCTGGGAGGAGAGGTGATTGAACTGGCCCAAGAGTATGTTATCTCAGGGTTATCTTCACAGGACCACGGTTCTCATTGAGAGGGGTATCGGAGGCCAAGTTGGCACAAGTACACAGCTTTGGGGGCACTGGGCGAGATAATGTGTGCATATTCAGTTTCGGCAGCCACACACCAAATTATGGCTCTTTGATACTATGGTGACACCCACACTGTGGAGCAGCAGTTTGGGGACCGAGTCTTTACCATACCAAAGAACAGGATCTCGAGGGACAGGCTGGACCAAAGAGGAGATACTACACTGGATGGTATCGTATGGAGATACCTTTGGTTATGATGATATCGCGCATGATTCGGAGCAAAGGATCGGTCCCACATGAGATTGTCAAAGATGAAATGGGAGCATCACTAGTGGTAGTAGAAGCACTTTCTCAGGAAGTGACATTCTTACAGAGGATTTGGAAGCTCCCTCAGCAGCGGTATCCCCATTTAGCACTTACATCCTCTAGAAAGTTGGCAGCCAAAGGGGATGATGAGTGTTGGTTTTCCCAAATGAGCATATGGTTTGTTAGAATTTGTGGTTAATGCCCCACATGCTTTTATGAGGCATTGGCAAGGGGCTTAGGCGGTTAGAAGGGGGAGTGATTGAGAGGGGGTCGCCAACCGATCAAAGTCAATGGTCGGTGGCCAAGATCAAAGTCAATGGTCGGTGGTCAAGGTCAATGGCGGGTGGTCAAGGTCAATGGTCGGTGGCCAATGTCAATGGTCGGTGGCCAAGGTCAATGGTCAGTGGTCAATCTACCACCCCTTTGTGGCCTCTCCCCTCTACTATATAAAGCCCCCTTCCCCCTCACTATCATATAGCACTCAAGGCTTCAGCACTGAAGCTGATCCAGCAGCGCGCACTTAGTAGGGAGAAGGCGACTTGTTTAGCCCACAGTTGGTGGAAGAAGATTGCAGCAACTTTTGCGCTTTGTAGCTGCTCCTCTTGCAGCCTTTTGCCCTTCATTCTAAAAGGAAGAACTTGTTCAGTTTTGCCATCTCCTTTGTTACTTCGTTGCTGCACTTTTGTTGAGTTGTTTTCCAGCAAGTTTTCATCTCTTTTGCTTCCGTTGTACCGTGATTTCTAACATGATATCAGAGCCCATGTTCTAGGGCTCACCTAGGAGCTTGAAGGAAGGGACTTCCATGCGAGAATCTTTGCCGAAGACGGTCCCGGTTCAAGTATTACTTGTTGCCCTTGCTGTCCGAACAGTAAGGAAGAAGATTTCTATTTCCAGACATGTCGACAAAAGCCTCATCCACGACAGCCCCCTCTCCCTCTTCTTCTCATCTTCCTTCTTCCTTCATCCCCAACTTCGGAGAAAGCGGGAAGCTCAATGGTACCAACTACCCGATATGGAAGGTGAAGATCCGGAGTCACCTCGTGGCCCGGAAACTATGGAGGCTCGTCACGAGAGGTGATTCAAGGCCGGTAGACACCTTGGACAGCAAAGGAAAGATAGTTACCCCGGTGGATCCAGATGATCTCGAGTACTGGGAAGAATGAGATGCTCAAGCTCTTGCCATGCTTATTGGGATGACGGCAAACACGGTCATCCCGCATATCCAGATGGCAGAGACTTCCGTAGAGGCATGGGCCATTTTGAAAGACCTCTACGAGACGGACAACACGGCCCACATCCTCACTCTCCAGCATCAACTTCACAAACTTCCGTAGAGGCATGGGCCATTTTGAAAGACCTCTACGAGACGGACAACACGGCCCGCATCCTCACTCTCCAGCATCAACTTCACAACATGGATATGAGTGAGGAAGACAACGTACACGACCACTTGATGAAGGTGAAGGTTGTGAGAGACCAACTTGCGGTAGTTGGTCAAAAGGTGGATTCAAGCCAGTTGGCACTGATGGTGCTACATAAGCTACCCAGGAGCTTCAAAGGTTTCGTGACGACGATCACAACAGGTCAAAGAACAAAGCCCATGACTTTCGAAGAGCTTTGCCCTCTTCTCATCCAAGAGGAGGCTAGAGAGGATTTGTACTCCCAGGCAGACGAGAAAGCCCTAACTGTGAAGGACAGGTCCGGCAAGGGCAAGTCCAAGGACTTCCACAAGAAGACAGACGATCAGAAGCGCAAGAAGAACATGAAATGCTTATATTGCGAGAAGCTTGGTCATATGGCGAAGGAATGCCGCAAGAAGAAGGCAGACCTAAAGCGAAAGAAGCAAAACAAGAGCAAGGAGGAGTCAAGCGGGGAGGCGGCAAATGTTACCATAGAGAAGCTCTTCATGATCTCGAAAACATGCTCCACTCTCTTGGCAGGAGAGAACGACAATGGCTGGTTTGTGGACAGCGGTGCCTCGAAACACATGTCCTTAAAAAAGGATTGGTTCACCACCATGGAGTCTACTCATCCAGGCTCCAAAGTAACGATGGGAGACAGTAGAACGTGCCCGGTCAAAAGGGTTGGAAGTATTCCTTTCGTCACGAGCTCCAGCAAAGAGAAGGTAATATCTGGTGTACTTTATGTTCCTGACTTATGCAAAAACCTTCTCTCTATGAGCCAGATGGACCAGCATCAAATGTCGGTTCTCTTCAGCAAAGGTCAAGTCATAATAAAGACCAAGGACGGAAAGGTGGTTGCTAGAGGAGTACTGGACCATGGGTTGTATCGACTCAATGCCCTACTTGTTCATGGAGATCAGGGCCGGTCCTAACTCTAGCACGAACGGTTCGGGCATGTGAATTATGGCACTTTCATCGACATGCAGAAGACCAAAATGGTGGATGGACTTCCACCAATCAGGCAAAGATGGTGTCTATTGAGCTTGCTTGGAGGGCAAGCAGCATCGAGACAAGTTCCCTCAGGAGGCTTCATCTAGGGCTAAGGCCCCTCTAGAGTTGGTCCATTCCGACTTATGTGGACCGATGTCAACAAACTCCTTCGCAGGTTCAAGGTATTCTCTTTTATTTGTCGACGACCTCAACAGGATGACTTGGGTTTACTGTATTGCCAAGAAATCTCAGTCCTTTGAAAAGTTTAAGGAATGGAAGGCAAAGGTGGAGAAAGAAACAGGGAGGTAGGTCAAGGCTTTCCGTACCAGTCGGGGAGGCGAGTTTACATCAACCGAATTCAACAGCTTCTGCAAAACACATGGAATCAAGCGACAATTGACCACAGCCACGACTTCTCAGCAAAAAGGTGTAGCTGAGAGGAAACACAGGACCTCAGTTGAGATGGGATTGTCTATGTTGCAAGGCAAGAATCTTGCCAAATCCTATTGGGCTCAGTTGAGATGGGATTGTCTATGTTGCAAGGCAAAAATCTTACCAAAGCCTATTGGGGTGAAGCCCTTGCAACCGCAATTCATATTCTCAACCGGACAAAGACAAAGGCTGTGGAACACATGACTCCATACGAGGCATACTATGGTAAGAAACCAACAATCTCTCACTTACAAATTTTTGGTTTTAACGCCTATGTTCATGTGCACAAGGATGAACGGAAGAAGCTTGATCCCAAAAGCCAGCAGTGTATCTTTGTTGGCTACAGTGAAGAGTCTAAGGCATACAAACTCTTTGACCCCAAGAAGAAGCAAATCATTGTCAGCCGAGATGTGGTGTTTGAGGAGACACTGCCAAAGACTGTTGATGATTATCAGGAATTCAGAGCCCTTCCCCCTCCCCCACCCAAAGTTGTCATTGAGGAGGTCTCCCAGAAAGCCCCAGAAGCCAAAGACGAGCAAGAGGAGCAACCAGCTCTAGTACCCACTTCAGAGGATCCTCAGCCAGCAAGGAAACTCCCAAAGTGGTATCTCAAGACTTTACAGGAGTCTCGAGTGACAGATATACCTGAGAGCAGTTCTGGCCTTTGGAGGTCCCAGCGGCATGCTTCGGCTTCATCTGCTCACTATGCGTTGGTGACTCAGGTCACAGAACCCAGGTCCTTTGAGGAGGCCACAGACATCCCAGAGTGGCAAGCGGCCATGCAGACAGAGATGGACGCCATCCAGAAGAACCACACATGGGACTTGGTGGATCAACCTCGCAAGAGGAAGGTCATCGGAATCAAGTGGGTCTACAAGCCGACGGGAGCTTGGACAAATACAAAGCTAGATTGGTGGTGAAGGGATATGCTAAGTCAAAGGATCTTGACTTTGATGAGACCTTTGCCCCAACTACTCGGATGACATCGATCAGGACAGTCATAGCTTTGGCTGCACATCACAGTTGGTCCATCTTTCAAATGGATGTCAAATCTGCGTTCTTTAATGGGACCCTTGAGGAGGAGGTTTATGTTGAGCAACCCCCAGAGTTGTAAGAGATTACAAAGATATGGTGTTGTAGGCATAAAGTCAAACCTATGGTTGACCAGTAGTACTTGGGTACTATATATACCAAGTACTTGTATTGTTTCATTTGAACATTTCTATTGGAGCTTTCTTGTGTGTGCACTCTTGCTCACTTGTGTTCACAACCTGTCTCCACTTTGTTCCTACATTTGGTATCAGAACACTTCCGTCTCTAGAGCCCATTCCTGCGCTTTGCTTCCAGACTCCCACAAGCTTGGTGCTCCAGTGCGCGTTCCTGGTTCTCACATTCAGCTCTCCACCTTTCATTTGAGGTAGCTCCAACAGTCCAACGGCTGTTTTTTGACCTTTTGAGGTCCGATTTTGACGTTTTTTGAAATTTTTGAGCTGCCTGCATAGAAACAAACCTATCCCGCACCATTTCAGGCGGGGAAAAAAAATTTCATGTTTTTGTCCGTACAGTCCGTACGGATCTGCCCGTATGGTTGCGCAACAATGCCGGGACTCCATACGACTTGTTAGAAGGCGATTCGAGCAGTTTTCGACTATTTTCGGCGTTTTTTCTCAAATCTAAACTCTCTTCAGCTCCAACCTCTCCTGGGTGTGTTCCAGCAACTCCAGGCGTCTCCATACTTCTACAAGCTCTTCCCTACACATGTGTTGTGTTGAGAAGTACCCGACAGCTTCATTTAGCTCCAAGCTACTCACTTCAGCTCCTTTGTCATCTCCAGCTTGCCCATATAGTCAGTGGACTGTTTAGCAGGTATTTCGGGCCAAGGTGCACTTTCAGTAAGTGTGTTGAGCTGTGTATTTCGCTTCGGGACTGTTTTTGCAGCCCATACTCTTGCACTCTCAGGTGCATTTGCAGATACTCTACATTGTTGGGTGCATTTGCAGTTACTTTACAGTTGTGGATGCTTTAAAGCTCGCATTTGAGCACTCGTGGGTGTGCTATTTCAAATTTGGGTTGTGCATTTTCAGTTTGGGATTGCACTTCAGATTGCAGCCGAGTGCAGTGATTAGTTTATGCCATTTTTGCAGTGAGTGCATTGTGCAGTCAGTGGCATTTCAGAGCAGCTAGTCTTACTTTGCATTTGCAGCAAGCATTTGTTTGGGATTTGCAAGCACATTTGCAGCCAGTTGCAATTTTGGGACTTGCAATTCTTTTTGCAGGTACATTTGCAGCTTGGCAAACATGTATCATGTTAAGAATGAGGCAAGGGCCATTGCCTTGACAAATCAGCTCAAGGATCTCGAGATGCAGGAAGGCCAAGCCATCACTGATCATATTGCCAGGATCACTGATCCACGTGATCAGCTCGCAAGTATTGATGAGGAAATAGAAGACAAGAAGCTCGTCTCTATTACTCTCAATAGCTTAGCGCCCTCATATGGCACATTCGACGTCATTGACCATTGTTCTCGGGGCAGCCCCACTCTCATTCAATGAATTAGTTGGGCTTTTGTTGCAAGAAGAGGAGAGATGCTCAAATTTTGCCAAAGCCTCTCGTCAGGGTGAGCAAGCGCTTGCCATGGGTGGAAAGGGCAAATTTCAGAAAAAGTTTGAGCCAAAACACAGCAATACAACTCAGCCCAAGGAGGGGAATGCAAGCAGTTCAAGCAAAAATCAGAAAAAGGGCAAATGCAATTATTGCAAGAAGCCAGGGCATTACATCGCAGAGTGTCAGAAAAGGATTGCCAATGAAAAGAAGAGGCAAAGGAACAGCTCTAGCAGTAATTTTGTTGCTCGCACTGAAACTCGTGATTCATATGCACATGGTGAAGCTCATCTTGCCCAAGGTGATAGAGATTTTGTGTTTGCTGCATTTAATGAGAAGATGGATGCCACGGGGGATTTGAATGCTGAAAATCAATCAGGGGATGCTTCCCTTGTTGCAAGTGATACATGGTATATCGACAGTGGTGCTACTAAGCACATGACTCCTCGCCAGGAGTGGTTTAAGAGCATCACACTTGTTCATGGCAGACAGGTTACGTGTGCCAATGATGCTTCTCAAGACATCATCCTAGTTGGGCTTTTCGGACCACTTTCAGATTGTATGAGTTCTTGGTGATGCCCTTTAGGTTAACGAACGCACCACCCACTTTCAATTGCATGATGGGCAGGATTTTCAGACCATATAGGCATTTCACACTCGATTTTCAGACAATATAGAACTTTCTTTCATGACATCCTGGCTTTTTCGAAGACAGAAAAAGAACATAAGAACTTGGCCACCATATTCAAACTTCAAAGAACTTTGAAATCACAAGCTTTTTATTAATGGCAAGACAAGCGAGTTTTTCGTCGATGAGATTCACTATCTCGGTCACATTATCTCTAAAGAAGGGATTTAAATGGATCCCGCAAAGATACGAGCTATACAGGAATGGCCAAATCTTACCTCGGTACATGTCACCCAATGGGGGACATATGCCTAACGGATGATGCCCTTTGGTTTATGCAATGCACCAGCAACATTTCAATGCCTTGTCACCAAACTTTTCCAAGAGAATATTGGGAAGTTTCTTGAGGTATTCTTGGATGACTTCTCTCACCTGGACCTTGCTGTACAAACTGATCACATAAATAAGTTGAGATGGGTTTTTAACAAGTGCAAGTTAGCCCTGTTGTGCCTATAAATCCATACAAATACTTCTTCCTAGCATTGCAAGGGGTCCTTCTAGGCCACATTGTCTCAGCTGAGGGAATGACCACAAACCCAGTGAAGGTGGAATTGATACTGACCTTGCCCATTCCTCGCACACCCCAAGAAGTCAAGTTCTTTTTGGGAAATGTGGGTTATTACAGAAGGTTCATCCGGTTCTATGCCGTGGCACTAACAGAATTGCTCCACTAGAAACAGTCCTTTGTCTAGTCCACACCTCAGCAGCTGGTGTTCGACAATCTCAAGGACCGTCTAGTGAAGGTGCCCATCCTACGGCAACCCAAATGGGATGTCATTCTGTTAAGGGCTCACGGAGGAGATGCCAAGGGCAAGAGGGACACAGGGAGAAGATCCACAGTGGGGAAGGGGAGAGGATGGCGAGGGGAGAAGCATGAGAAGATGTTCACACAAGGAGGGGGGCGTAGGGAGGACATGTGCCTGGGGAAAGGGGAGCGATGGAGGGGAGGGGGCGATGGAGGGGACGAGGTCTCAAGGGAGAGGAGGGGAGATGGAGGGGAAGGAGGGAGAGGAGGAGTGAGAGGGGTAGGAGATCAAGGAGGAGAAGAGGAGCGATGGAGGGGTAGGAGGCGATGAAGGAGCGATGGAGGGCAAGAGGAGGGGTGGTGGCACAAGAGGATGTAAGAGCAGAAGGAGGGGCAATGATGGCGCAGGAAGAGGCGAAGGCGCCAGGGGGTGTGATGGCGTTGGATCGGTTAGTAGGGAGCGGAGAGGAAATGTGAGGGGGGCGATGGAGGGAAGGAGGAGGGAGGAGAGGGTGCAATGGAGGGGAGGACGGGGGCAATGGAGGGAAAGACCGGGCAGGGGAGAGAAGGGAGGCGATGTAGGGGGCTGGATGAGGGTAGGAGACGGCATAAGTAGGGTAGTGGGAAGAGGAGCGACTGGAGCAAATGGGGAGGAGGGTGATGGAGGTGATGGCGCAAGGGGGCTGATGCATAACCAAAAGAGGAGGCAAAAAGCAGCTTGGCTAAAAATTTAGAGTAGGTGCTAAAAATAGCACGGGAGGAGAGGTGGTCACGATGGCTATGGTGAAGTGGATAGAAGGGGAGGGATGTAGAGAGAGGTGAAGGGAATTAGAGAAAGGGTTGATTTGAAGAGAAAGGTGAATGTAAGAGAGAGGTGAGGGGAAATGGAGAGAAAGAGAGAGAGAGGTGCATGTTAGAGAGAGAGAGAGAGAGATGTATGTAAGAGAGAGTGTGGAGGGTAAACGCGCTCGGATCTCATAGTAAACAGGACACCTGAAGATAAAATGCTCCTCTGTCTCAAACTCCCGCATGTCAGACAATGTGCATATGCGCCTCTCCCTGGGTAGTCGCTCTGCCTCGATACTAAGTCTGTGTGAGGAGACCCGGAACTGCCCAAGAGAGATCCTTAGCGAGTAGGGTAGGTGAATCTGCGTGTATACTGAAGGGTCAATGAAACCCTCCGCTGTGTTATGTAAGAAATGATCTCTGTAGAAGCCCAGCTTCACTGGAAGATCACTCGGGCCCAACCAGGTCTCAATGCGCCTCTCCCTAGATAGTCGCTCTACCTTGATACGAAGTCTGTGTGAGGAGACCCGAAAGTGCCCAAGAGAGATCGTCAACAATTGAGGTAGGTGAATCTGCGTGTATACTGATGGGTCAATGAAACCCTCCGCTGTGATATGTAAGAAGAGATCTCTGTAGAAGCCAAGCTTCACTGGAAGATCACTCGGGCCCAACCACGTCCGAAATGTGTGTAGCTGTAATAGATCCTCACGGATAACCTAGTTGACCTCGTGTGATAGGAGGGGAGAAAATGGAGCATCCATATTGTACTGGAATGGAGGTAGTCTAGCCATGTGGAGCCCCATCCCCTCAAACCATCTATCTATGCGTGCATACCAGCACCTCTGGTCTCCCCCTGTTGGAAGTGCCATAGAAGAAGACAGTGCTAGCCATGGTAGCCTGCTACGCCCAGAGGTGTAATCCCCATACTCCCTGACTCGGTACAGATACGTGATGACCTGAAATGCAGCATCTAGTTGTAATGGGGATGACCCAAACTCTACCCAAATGATCTGGTGAGGAACGGATGGCTTAACACGGATCATCCATGATAACATGAGAACCTGTAGCTGCTCCGCCCTGGCCCACCACTCTGTATCCGATAAGTCTGGCCCCCAACATGGACTGCCATACATCCCCACTAGGCAGACCAAGGAGTCAAAAAGCAACCCTTTGGTCCATGGATCCTGAAAGTGAGAGCGGACGCACTACCTCTCTAGTCTAGCCAATGAAGCATATCCTCTGCCCAAGCATGCCTCCATCACAGGTCTCATGGTGAAGAGGGTCCGGAAAAGACGACCCCAAGATAAGTGTATGATGCAACTACCTCAACAGGTGACCCATCAAATGTGAGCTGCTCCTGGCGCATAACAGCTCGAGATGTATTGAAGATCATAACCTTGGTTTTACCCAAACCTTCAAATCATGAGACTCGCAAAAGGATTGTAGCGCATCAAGGTGTCTCTGAGCCCCTCTGCCGAGGAAGACAAGAGAGCCACGTCATTTGCGTAAAGCAATATCCGGATCAGCGTGCCCGCATGAGAGCAACCTACCCCCCCTGTGTCTGCATCACTGTCTCAAGCTCGTCAATGTAGAGGCCAAACAAGATAGGTGATAATGGACACCCTTGTTTGACCCCGATAGTGCTCATGATCTTGTCTGTCCACCCAAATCCTGTCCGGACTCTGCCTGAAACTCGCTCATAAAGTGCCATGACAGCCCAAATGATCTCCTAGTCGTAACCCAAATCCTGTAGGCGCCGTATGAGGCGGGCTCTCGGAACCGTGTCAAATGCCTTGCGGAAATCCACAAAGCAATAGTAAACTCTCTGCTTCCGTGCCCTCGCCTCCTCCATGATACATCTCAGCATGAAAATGTGGTCCATGGTCCCATGATCATGTCTGAATCCAGCCTGTCTCGTTGCTCTAAGTCCTCGACACTCCGCAAATTTGTTGACCTCAGAATCAAGCACTGAGGCATAAATCTCGAACATGACATGTCCAATCATAATGGTCTTGCAGTTCTCCGGACTCATGGGATCCCCTGCCTTGTGAATGGGTGAGATAGTGTTGATGGTCCAAGTGCGTGGAAACCCCAAACAAACAGCTTCATTAAATAGCTTTGCTAAGATCGGGGCTAGGAGGTTAATCCCATATGCAATGAACTCAATGCATAGTCCCTCATGATCCTTCGCTTGGCCATTATGAAGTTTCATTACGGCATCCTTTACCCCCCCTAGTGAAGAGGGTGCAGGATGCATATGTGAGAGGTTAGGACTGGCTGATTTGGGATATCATAGAGTGTGGGTGCATAATCAAACCACACCTGAGTGTCAGTGAGTGGTAAGGGGGACCGCTCCTCTAGAAATCTCCGCCAAAAGTCCTTAGAGTTGTTACTGAACAGAATGTTCAGTAACTCCTCCTCGTTCCGGCGAACAAAGTCTAGTTTCTTTATGCGTACCAGCCATTGGTACTCGCATAGCATCTCTAGTTCACTCGGAAGACTGTTTTTGGTTTCGAATCTGAGCTGATGGCGTAAAGCCTTACACTCATCATCGTACCAGCTATTACAGGGTACAGTCCCAGGGAGGGTGGATGGGTGGAGCGAGTGGTGTGGGAGAGTGAATGTAAGAGAGAGGTGATGGGTTGGAGAGAGAGAGAGAGAGAGAGAGAGAGAGAGAGGTACGCTTAAGTCCACCTTGTGCATCACCACCGAAGCTAGGTGACCCCAAGCCACCTCTTGCATCTGACCCCAAGGGCCAAGCCACCTCTTGCATCCACCACCGAGCGTGGAGGATACCGAACCTCCTAGTGCACCCACCACCGAACCTAGGTGACACCAAGCATCCACCACCAAACCTAGAGGAGACCGAACATCTTGGTGCACCCACGACCGAACCTAGTTGACACCAAGCCTCCTTGTACACCCACCACTGAACCTAGGTGACACCAAGGCTCCTTGTGCACCCACCATTGAACCTCCTTATGCACCCCACCGAACCTAGGGGACACAAAATTTCCTTGTTCACCCCACCGGTCCTAGGGACACCAAATCTCCTTGTTTACCCCACCAAACCTAGGGGACACCGAATCTCCTTGTTCACCCCATTGAACCTAGGGGACACCGAACCTCCTTGTGCACCCACCACCGAACCCAAGGGAACACCAAGCTAACATGTCTATGTCCATGTGACATCTCAAACATTACTGAACATGAAATACCAAGCTGAAAGGTGACAAGGTGTTCCATGTCCCCAAGCTTGAAGGGGTAACTATATTATGTCCTATCCTGGTTCATCTAAAGTGACTGAGTCATGATATGTTGTAAAGCACTATGGATGACCGATTTATTCTCTAGGCCTGGGCACCGAGTGTGACCAAGTCAATCTTCTTTGTTTTGGAAGCACTGTAGTGATTATTCATGCTGTTTTGGGTGTCTTGGGACCGAGAAAGACTTTGTGAGTTGAAGCACCAAGGGTGACCTAGGCACTCACGTTGAACCGATGTCAAGTAAGGAGAGAAATCCCCCAAAAATTGTGTTGAGAAACCAAACAAACTTGAAAACCAATGAAAGCCAACTAATGAAAAGCCACAAACTTTTTTTTTTTTGAAATATTATTTACAACATTGAGAGAGAAGTTTAGTGCACATGATACTACTTCACTCTTGAACCATTCATTGGAGCAGGAAGCACATTGCCGTTAAAAGTGGCTAAGTAAACACCACCACTGGAAATAAGCTTGGAGATGAAGAAAGGATGATTGTGAAGTTAGGATCCGACGGCCACAAGGATAAAGAAAAGTGACCATAACGTCCTTGACCATGTCCATGTGTTATCATGCCAGTCAAAGCCACTGGGAGCTGAAAGGATTTGTCTGTGTCCTTTGAACGATTGCGTAATCTAGGGATGGCTGTCTTCTTTTGGTCCATCTTATCATGGATAATGCACAAGTATGTCTGAGGATACATTTCAAAAAATCTGTGCCAAGTGTAGTACACATTTCTACAACTTTTTTGTTGTAACATGTGCTTTCTTCTATCTTCCATCAACTTATTATGTTCATTTTGGCATTTTGTCGCTGCAAGCTGAGCCTTGATTGCACTACATAAACCACACTTAGAGAATTCACTTGTTTTTGACAAAGTTGTTGGAATATGGAAGCAAGAACTAGAAACTAGAAAACTAGAAGTGAAATAATAACAAGATTGAAAGACAAGAAGTACCTTGAGAAGAGTGTAGACAAGACACAAGCTAGATAGATAGATTGCAATGATGTGACCCATGAATATATGGGCCAAAGTACAAGACATAAAGCAAGAGTGCTTATGGGATAATTGTAGAGGTGCCACATGGCACACACTCAAGACACAAAGACTAGACTAGACTTAGACAAATGTAGACTAGGGAAATAGTACACTTAGTGTGCACTTATCTCCAACACCCTCCTTAAGTGGACACTAGGAGTAAGACAGAAAGACAAGACTAGAAGACAGACAGAAAGACTGATAGACTGAGAGACAAGATAGAAGACATGACAGACAAAGATCCTGAGACACCCCTCCTCAAGTGATATCCTCATATGGGTCCACAAGGGTAGGGACAAGATGGATCTAAAACAAAACACAATCAGATTGATAGACAAATAGACAGAAAGACAAGACTAGATAGACAGAAGACTGACTGTAAACAGAAAGACCAAGACACTAGAACCCTTTGACCTGCATCATCGGTGGTCAAAGTGGTAGACAAGAAATAGAAGTAATCAAAAAGCCCACTTCTCATCATATGAGGAAGGAACAGCATCAGCTGATGGAGATGTTGCAGCAACATGGGCTGAGGTAGATGCAGGGGCTGATGTAGAGGGTTTGGAGTAGCAGTCCTTCTCCCGGTGATTATCACGGCCACAAATGGTGCATGGATGAGCCTTGAAACAATCCTTCTCCATATGATTAGTTTTGCCACAATGGGTGCAAGGCTTTCTTACCTTAGAACTTCCTTTCTTTGCTAAAAATGCAGTGTCAGTTACCTTTCGTTGTTGAGTTCTTTCTTCCTCTTGGAGAGCATTGATGATACCTTCAAGAAAAGGATTATTGTGATACTTGAAGGTAGTGACAAGAGTAGCATAGGTGTCAGGTAAGCTTTTGAGAAGCACAGCAATAGCAATATCTTCGGAGATGGGGGACTTCACTGATGCAAGCTGAACCATAAGACTGCGAAGATAATTGACATGAGAGGCTATAGTAGCTCCCTCCTGCATATGTAGATCAAAGAATGAGATCATAAGTGCAATCTTAGAGTTTTTAAATCTGGGTCCAAAAAGGGTATCCAAAGTCATCCATGCTTGAGAAGCAGACTGTATGTCGGAGATGTGATGAATGTTATCATCTCCAAGACCGAGCAAGATGATAGCATAGGCTTTGTCGTTTTTGGCATTGGGAACATAAGTGACAACTTGCTCAATGTCGGATTCTTCGGGAGCAGCACGGTGAACAACGTCCCAAAGGCCTTCTTTCATAAGATGGCACTTAATTTTGATTTGCCAAGTATGAAAGTTGGACCCATTGAATTTGTCGATAGACATGAGAGAATGAGAGAAAGATGCCATGTGGGAAGGTCTTACCTCTTGCTAAGATGCAAGGGCAGTGTCTATTCCCTTACAATAATGCAAAAATAAAAGAAAGGAGAGATCCAAGAAGCCGGTTCTCTCACCACTTTGTCAAGGCCATAGCATGTGACAGCCCATCGAAGCAGGAGGAACCAGCAAAAAAGGAACTGCTCAGCAAACTGAAAGAGGCAATGCACAGTGCCTTAATCCCAGGCAGAGGCAGAGGCGCAAAAAGGAGCGCGGTCCAGGAGGTGCAGGCAGCGCGAGCTCCGTGTAGTCACGAACAGATGGTGCAAATCTCCGTGAAGATGGCGCAGATCGCGAACAGCAGCCTGTGCAGGTACGGATTCCGTACAGTCGTACGGACTATACGAACAGTCTTGACTGTACTTCGAAATGTTCGTTCGTTGATGCAGGTGCAAGAGCGGGAGCTATAGCAACGCCAGATCTATGCAGATCTGACGGCCAGATCTATGCAGATCTGCAGAGAGGGGAACTGCGCAGCAGATCTGGCAGCGCAATGGCGTGCAGATCTGGCGCGCAGATCTGGCAGAGAGATGGCCGGCAGATCTGCAACGGCAATAGGAACGGCAGCAGCGTGGAGAAGACGGGCAGAAGATGAAGATGGTGACCAGCTGAGCGGGGGAGAAATCTGAGAAGAGGTAGCTATGGCTACAACAGACTGAGGGGAGAGAAGAGGGATCAACCTAGCTCTAATACCATCTTGGAATATGGAAGCAAGAACTAGAAACTAGAAAACTAGAAGTGAAATAATAACAAGATTGAAAGACAAGAAGTACCTTGAGAAGAGTGTAGCCAAGACACAAGCTAGATAGATAGATTGCAATGATGTGACCCATGAATATATGGACCAAAGTATAAGACATAAAGCAAGAGTGCTTATGGGATAATTGTAGAGGTGCCACATGGCACACACTCAAGACACAAAGACTAGACTAGACTTAGACAAATGTAGACTAGGGAAATAGTACACTTAGTGTGCACTTATCTCCAACAAAAGTTACATGCTTGAATTCAAAGTTCCATATATGGTTGAACGTGGAAGTTGACATCTCCTTACAACCCAAACTATGCTTTAACTGCATGTTAACCTCATAGAGAATATCAACCTGCTTGTATACATCCGGTATCACCAACTGTGTTTCCCTTGATTAATCCTGAAGTGTTCTACTTTTGTGTGGCATACGCTCAGAATTGTTATCCACAAAATCTTGGATTATGGCTCTACCCAGTTCTGTGTGGTCCCAACCTCTCCGCACGATTCCTTTATTACCATGCATGCACCTTCGTATACCAATTTCAAATTGCTCCCTGTATCGATAAAATGTTGTTTTTGGAATACCATGCATTTCATACCATGCTCTACACCAAACTTGAATACCATTCAATGAAAAGACATATTTGAACTGCCCATTGTCATCTTTTCGACAAGCAACCCCAAGAGTGTCATATACATAATTGGTGCGAGCCTCCAAACTTTGGCCCCAATATTCTATGCATAGTTTGGATATCATTTGACGATCGGCAAATTGACAACAATTTTGTTTACAACAATTAATCATAGATACTTTTATGACTACATCCCTTGTGAGTCTAGATGATGCTAATGGCATGCCATGTTTTTTAGCTTTCCTCTTTATCATGCAGTAACGCCTCTTTTTTGTGGATTTTTCATTTGGGTCCTCATCTTCCATGTGCTTTTGCCTAGAACCACTTGGAAAATTCATGGTGTCATCGATTCTTAATGAAGTTCCATCTAAAAAGGTTATTTGTGCAATGGGCCATTTTATTAAGTGGATGGTATCGATGCCTGATACATCACTATGATACTTTTCAATTCCCACACCCAGATTACCTTCACCAAGCATCTCAAAATTTATAGGTTCAAATGGCTAGACATACAAAACAACACCCTCAGCAATGCTCTGACAAAATATGAAGAGGGGAGAGGAGAAGAGTGGAGATGAGGAGAGAGGGCACATCTAGAGAGCACACCACAAAATGACTAACTGTGCACTGGAGTCATGCCATGCCCAAGGCTTCGAGATCCCAAAAGATCCCAAAGTCTTTGAAGGGTGCAGGGCTCTAAGTTGTCATCCATTTCCCTCATCACCCGAGTAGTCTCCATAAGGAACCAGACTATGGCACCATGTAGGTCGAGGCCAAGGCCGTGAAGATATGCACCCACTTTCTCAAATCATCTCCAGGTTTGGATGTCCTATGGAATGGATGAGTGATCAAGGCACCCACTTTCTCAATGAATCATTGCTTACCTCCTCACACAATTGCAAATCATTCACAAGACATCTAGTTCCTATTACCCTCGAGCCAATGGCTTGGCTAAGAGCTCCAATAGACTGTGTATCATATCTTGACTCGTTTGTGTCTCAATTCCTTGGAAGATTGGGATCTTTTCCTTCTAGCTGCTCTTTTTGCCTAGAGAACTGCATACAAGGCCAATACTGGGTACTCACCATTCCAATTGGTATACGGCCTGGAGGCGGTTATGCCATATGGGTCTGTGGCAACCAGGGCATACTTGTTCCCTCGTCTCGTGGCAGGAGAGACGGGTCCTACAAAATCTAATCCCCATCAATAGAAGGGTGGCACAGGGATGAATGGCTTAAGGGGAAGGTACTCACATCGGGTAGGCTTGAGTAGGCTTGAGTCCAACTTGTTGACATGAGT
Organism: Dipteris shenzhenensis; assembly: GCF_047967505.1. Taxonomy (NCBI): domain Eukaryota; kingdom Viridiplantae; phylum Streptophyta; class Polypodiopsida; order Gleicheniales; family Dipteridaceae; genus Dipteris; species Dipteris shenzhenensis. The sequence continues at coordinate 46,538,376 of NC_141607.1, read as the reverse complement.
CACATCGGAGCACATGAGTGTAGCAATCTTGGAACAACTTTGGCCACCACAACCCAATGCACATTATCTTCCTAGCAGTGGCCTCGGGAGCCATATGAACAACCCCATGACTGAGTGAGCCTCTTCAAAAATGGCTCCTGTTTCATGTGGGAGCACGCACTGCCTTAAGATGTGGTCTTTGCCCTGCCTGTACAACTGCCCAGCAATCTGCCTGAATAATCTGTTTCCTCTTTTCTGGATCATCCCTTTAGGAAACTCACCCGTTGACAACAAATGTACAATGTTTGCATACCATGGTGGGAAGCACTCCACCTTAAACAAGCATTCATCCATGAGCATTGTGACACCAAAAAGGCCCGTATCGGGCAATTCATCCTCAACCCCTGTTGCTGCTTCGCCCGAAGAGATCCGTGACAAATGATCTGCAGGTTGATGCAATTTGTCTGCTCTCACCATAATGTCAAAGTAAAAAAGAAGGATCCATCTGCTCAAGCTACGCCCAAGGGTGGGTTTGTTCAACAAATCTTGAGAGCCTGAAGATCAATAATGATAATAAATTTACTGCCCAAGAGATAGTGCTGGTACGTTGCCATGGCATTAACCATGCCCAGGCCCTAGCATTCAGTGGTGCTATAGTTTTGTTCTGCTCCATTGTGTTGTTTAATGGCAAAGTACACTGGCAAGTCCAGTCTGTGCTCCTCATCCAGTTGGGCAAATATTGCGCCAATGGCCAGTCCACTTGCATCCACTTTTACATAAACACAGCATAAAATACAAACCTCAACATCAACTGTCATCATGTTTTGTTCACCTGGATGGTGAATCATAGTGGTGGGGAGTTCCAGTTCTTCAATGGCACGCCTTTTCAAAGGCCAAGAGAAAGATCGGGGACCACCACCACTCTGTTCCTTTGGCCCATTCTGCCTCTACTGGATACATCAATCATTATAGCACTGCAACCCTAACCTTCCTTCAAACTTTTCACGCCTTTGATAAGAGATACTAGAAATGCTGTGCCTATGAAGTGCTATTCTATCCCTAAAATTTCAAACCAATATTTCAATTTTCAGTCACCTCTCAAATGGCCAATAGAGCATTAGTTTCCTCTTGAAAGTACTAGATACAAGATGTCAAAAAGAAAAAGGGATCAATCCTTACCTTTAACAGATCTCAAAAAAAGAAACGAAAAATACTTGGTGGAGAACCCAATGTAACAGCGGAAAGCTACGTCCAATTATCTGATAACAGATTAAAGTTGAGCAGAAAAACAATCAAAATGCCTCTTAGCCAGAGAAGGACCAGAATGGACTCTTCCAGTTCATATTCGTTCTCTGCCCATACTCTCTTGATCCTCGCTCTCAAATAAACTACCTTGACCAGGAAAAACAACAGAAGGCTAGCCGGATATTAATCGCAACCAGTCCACTAGACTACAATGTGAGATATAACTATTTATTTTCTAGTGTCCTACCTATAGAGGTGGCTTTTGTGTGCTCTGAAGCATGTCCCTTATTTAATCATATCGCAATGCATTGCTTCGATTTCCTAGACATGCAAAGATCTAACATTTGTTCACAAGAACTGGAGAGAACATAGGAAATAAGGGTATCACCTTCCAATTATCAAGACTCAAGGCACTGACAGGACATATAAACAATCTGTAATCACGGCTCAGACTCGATGCATTGCTGAGTGATGTATTGCCAAGATGCAGAACTGCATTAGTCAGCAAAAACAGATTTCCGTGGTGGTGTTCCACAAAATATTCCACCCCTGCTCTGCGTTTCTCCACCAGTTTCAGGCTACTTCCAGAACACCCTGCATCTAACAAATAAACCTAGGCAGCCCAAATATTGAAAAGAATAAGTGAACCGCTGGAGGTTTCGTGTATAATACAACTTAAAATGACAACTTTGGCCCAGCAAAGATTCAGATATAAGATTAAACATTTGGATGAACCCTCTACTGATTCTAAGTGAAGCATAATTACAGTCAGAATGCTGCTAGAATATGGAAACCTAGCCATTACAACAGATACTCGCCTCAGATGATGTCTTTGAGTTGATATTTATGGTCAGATACTGCCAATCCTTTGTTCTCGAAATATCTACATAATTGCTTGGATCTTTTTCTTCAAACAAGAGAATGTCTTGTTTATCTGATCCTAATGTATGCTTGAAGACCCTACACTATCAAGTCAGAAGTAAGGCAGTTGGAGACGAGAAGACAAAAAATATTCCCAGACAAAGAGATATAGAGGCTTCTTATCTCATAACATACCTGAAAGGCCGCAGCTTATCATCAGCTGTAGTGTAAAGAAGGCTGCGGTTATCTTTTGCCCACTCAACACTTACTACACCTTTGATTCTTGGCTTTGATAGCAACGAGCCAGTATCTAGATCTTTGACAAATAAGGTAAACACTTCCTTGCCACACAAGTCTACTGCATATGCGAGAAAACAATGGTTTTCCGAGATTTTGCATGTTCCAAGGTGCATGTATCCTGCATGATGGTTCCAGGTTTAAGATTTAATCTTTCTAAAACAAGAATAAACATAGACTTAAACTAAACTTTAGAAACCAAAGTGAGATATGGCAGCCTATTTCAAGCAACAATGATATGACAGTCGCTCTGATGATGATGTTGATGATGAGAGGGCGCCAAGCTAGATGGGCAGAGCTCATGCATGAGTTTAATTTGACGATTCGGTACCGAAGAGGGAAAGATAATAAAGTTGCTGATGCGTTGTCACGCATTATGCATAACATGAGTTTCATGGTATTAGAGAGTGCTCTAATGACCGAGATTAGAGAAACTCAAAAGGTGGACGAGTTTGTCCAGAGCCTTTGGCCTAAGGCTCATGTGTTAAAACCCGGGGAAAACGAAAAGGATGGCTTGGCATCCAGAAAAGGCCAAACTTATGCAAGATATACCATAAGGGATGGTATGCTGAAAAGAAATGGCAAGGTAGTAGTACCTAATCAGAATGATCTCAGGCAGAGAGTCATTCGACAGTGCCATGCTAGCCCATGTAAGGGACATCCAGGAGTCGAGAAGACATATGATCTCGTGAAGCGAGATCTCTTTTGGCCAAAGATGAAAAAGCAGTTTCATGAATATGTGACACGTTGTTTTTCGTGTCAGGTAAGTAAGGCCGAGCGGGTGAAGCCACCCGGACTTTTACAGCCCTTGGAGATACCACTAAGTAAGTGGGAGAGCATTTCCATGGACTTTATTGTAGGTCTGCCTATGACACAAGGTGGATATGATTCTATCCTTGTGGTGATTGATCGTCTTACCAAGATGGCTCACTTCATTCCAACTAGGGAGTCAGTTAGTGCCCCGCAAGTGGCAAATTTGTTTATTAGACATATATTTCGTCTGCATGGATTACCCAGATCCATAGTGTCAGACAGAGATGTCAAATTTACCGGTCATTTTTGGACTGCGGTATTTGAGACACTAAGAACTGAGTTGGGAATGAGTAGTGGGAATCATCCAGAAATGGATGGTCAGAGAGAAAGAATCAACCAAATTTTAGAGGATATGCTTAGAGCATATGTGTCATTGAGGCAACATACATGGGACAAGTGGTTGCCATTGTTGGAGTTTGCCTACAATGATAGAAAACATTCCTCTACAGGGTTCAGTCCGTTTGAACTGAACTATGGTTATAGACCAACGAATCCAACTATAGTTGGAGTACCTCAGAAAGTATCTACTCCCGCGAACTTTGTGGTTCAGATGCGGAAGATGCTAGCACTTGCAAGAGCTAATATCCGCCAGGCTATGGATAGAGCCAAGGCGTATGCAGATGAAAACCGGTCTATAAGAGAATTTAAGGAAGGAGAAAAAGTTTTTCTCAGAGTTCCTTCGCACTCGAAGTCGTTAACTTCAGGAGAGTGTGCTAAGTTATCACCTCGATATTGTGGGCCGTGGTTAATTCTAAAGAGAATAGGCAAGGTAGCCTATAAATTAGAATTGCCACAGGGTTGCAAGGTGCACCCAGTGTTTCATGTTTATCGTTTAAAGAAATTTTTGCATACTAGTGACTCATTAATCGAAGGTGTGGTTTTGTTTCAGGAGATAGAGGATAATGCAAGACGCAAACCAACAAGAATCCTGGACCGAGGAAAAATGCAAGTGCGAAATCGGAAGATACCCACAGTGTTGGTTGCATGGCATGGTCAGCCTCTATCAGAAGCTACCTGGGAATCCGTATACTAGTTGCGGAGAGTGTTCCCAGACTTTATCATCGAGGACGCTGATGTCTGAAAAGGGAAGGAATGTTATGCTCTAGCTGAGGTGGCATGACCTCGGAAGAATCAGTCGACATTTCCCTTAAGGATCTACGTTTGTAATATATTTGTTTGCGCTTCATGTAAATGATCGGGAGGGAATTAATGTCAAGGTCCTAGGTGAGGGCTGATAGCACCAGACTAGGTGGATTTAAGGCTAAGGGCCTAATGCAAGAAATGTGCCTAGGGGCAAAGGATTTCAAAGTATCCCAAGAGAGGGTAAAAAAAAAGATGCATTAATAATGATGGCATGTGGCATCTAGATCCATCTAGGGAGATGAGGCTTGTTGGAGTCAGTGAGAGAATGAGAAGGGACTTTCACGTATGTTTCAGATTTTGATTTTCTCTGTGTGTACTCTCACGCTCCAGCAAGGTTGGCTGGGTGGAAAGTTATGGTGCTAGCTACCGTGATTATCAGTAGTATAGTTGAGAGTATGTAATATGGGGTCTCATGGTCAGATGGATGGTGTACTTCAGAAGGGGACAATAAAGGATTACACGGGCTTTTGGTGCGTGCCTCGATGAGGTACAGGGTTTGCTTTCAGAGCAAGCAAGCAAGCAATACGACAGTCTGGTATGTACTTGATATTCTGCATTTGAGCCTTTATAGCATGCTGTGGAGAGACTCTGCTCTTCATTTGTCTCAGGTGATACAAGATTGGAAGGAATGGGCCTTCTTCGAAGGCAAATCTCGGATGCAGATTGCTAGAAGGTGATGGACAAAGAGTACTAAAGCCAAAAGAGTACCTGCTTGAGAACTCAGCGAGAGTTCATGGTCCAGGTTATCTGGAAATATTCATTGGTTGCAGACCTTGCCAAAGGAACAACGGGTTGAAACAGACCCTCAGAGCATGGTGCCTTGAAGACTCCAGGTTGTTCACTCATTATGAGGGGGACAACTAGACGATCGTGACGGCTGGATTCTTCCAGTTCGAAGGCAAGAACGTGACAGAAGATGGTGGTGCCGGGAGGTGCTACCAAAGATGAACCTATGTACCAGGGTGGTGTGCGGAAGCGGAACCAGACCTAGTGGAGCCGGAGCCACTAGATGAAAATCCAGGAAAAGCGTTGGACATCGAAGTGTTCTAGAGGACTACAACCAGGGAGTTACTAGAGCATCGTCATCGACGTGTTGGCATTGGGCCGAGATGTGTCGGTGAGAGGAGGTGTTGGAAAGGTCACCTCCCCATCTGTAAGCCCCCATATGAGGAGAGCACGGGGGAGGGAGATCTAGGGTAGTACCCCACAGAAAAAGAGAGAAAGGGGCTGCCACATAGATAGCATCATGGCTGTCATGTGGGCAGCACATCTAGAGCTGTTATGGGCAGATCACAGGGCCAGATTAGTGCGGAAGCATGGCAAATCTGTACAGATTACAGACGCCTGCTGTACGGCTGGCTTCAGGAACATGTACGGAGCTCGCGCAGGAGCCCTAGAGCTGGAACAAGCCTGGAGCAGAGGCAAGATAATCTGGGACAGATTGCGATGGATCTAGGACATGGAGGTGCACTGTTTGCAGCAGGTTTGGTGGGGTCTGGACCCTGAATATATAGGAGGGCATCTAGAAAGGAGGGCCAAAGCCCTAGTGTTGTGGGCCAAGGGCCCTTGTAATGAGAGCCCTTTAAGGGCGGTTTTCCAGCAGACTGGTCGGCCTGTTTGGGTCGGCCAGAATGAAGGTGCTGGTCAGTTTTTTGGAGCAGGCCTTGGGCCTATATAAACAGGCCATTGGGCCTCATTCAATCATCACTTGGAGCGGCAGTTGGGGAGCAGACAGCAGCAGCAGCAGCAGCAAGCCTAAACTTGGACCTACACAAAAGAGGAGAAGGAGGCTGACATAGAGCTGCAGACTGAGCTCAAGGTGCTGCCCACCTAGGCTGGCTTCCAGACAGCAAGCTGGAAGGGATCTAATAGAGAGTCTACATATGCTCAAGGTGGAGCACGTGGGCTCAGAGATCTACAAGTGTCAGGCTTGTAGTAGAAGGACCTTTTGCTATTGTATCCTCTCCTACTTTGTGGACGGACGGAAATATAAACAGTTGCCTCTATATTTGTTTTTTAGCATTGTCTATTTACTGGCTTGCACATCTATGCACGTTAAGTAAAGAAGTATGTGATTCCACACCTCACACGCACACTGTGTGAGCTCCTAGGCATTACTATCTGTCTTCCATTGTGCATACCCTCTGTTGGGTCATTTCTAACAAACCCTCTACCTGAGCTGTCATGTCACTGGCTCTGGGTCACGTTCGTGTCGAAGGCCTGTGGGGTGGGAGCCTGTATGTCCCGACTAATATCATATTCCCCAAAGCAAGGTCCCCTTCAAACACAAGTATGTGCTTACACATGATCGAGGGAAGACAATAGTATTTTCATTTGAGTCACTCACAAACAAGCATTTCTATAGGTAAACTTTTGTAAGAGGAGGTGATTCAGTGCAAAACAAACTCCAACCATATTCAGAATAACGTCTGGGGGCTTGCCGTATTCTTTGGCGATTTCATTCAAGTCGAGAAGTCGCTGCTCCTCGTCCAGGCCTTGGTGCTTCCATCCCAGAAATTTTGTAATATTTGACCTCAAAGTATGAAACCGAGACTTATTGTCATCGAAGTGTCGTTGCCTGGTGTAGACCGGATAATCCTGCCCTTCAAAGATTCTTGCGGAATATAGCCTGACAACATGGCAACAAGAATGAGTAAAATGTAGAAAGCCATGAGAGCATTCTTTACCATCCCTACAAATGCGAGATTGCCTGAAGACAGAGGACAAAGGCTCCTGAAAATTAAGAAGTGACCGAAGCAATGTTGTTCCAGAAGGATTAGGAACAAAGCTCTCGCATGTCAGAGAAAGACGAACCAGGGACCCCAGCGTTCCGGCGGAGCAGTCTGATCTCCGACTACACGGGACTTCATTTCGAGCTTCAACTGCTGCTGAAGGTCGCGGGTATCGGCCATGACGGTATTAGTGTAAAAGTTCTCTCGCTCGAGGTGCTGCAGGACGGCAGGATCATTGGGGTCCGACAGCCAATGGTAAGGATCCTCCCAAGTGATACCATGGGCGGATCTGAGAAAACATTTCTTCTTGGGCAAAGGAGGGCACTTCTGTTTGAGGAGGGTGGGCGAAGCTGATCTACGACGTCTGGCGATGGAGCTGAGGAAACGAGGGGCGAGGGATCGAGCAGGGAAGAGACCAGCATCACGCAGAGCTGCTAGCATTGTTTGCAGGCCAGCTTCAAAGCAAGCCGTTCATGGAGCTCTTTCAGGGGTTTGTCGAAGGTTTAAGGGTTGACTGTACCTTGCTCATAACACACTTTCAGCTGAGTTCCAACTGTCAAGGTCCTCCAAGCCCATAGAGAACCTCAAAGCTCAGGTGCTCTGAGCTAGCTGCCCACGTTCGATTCCGCTCCCTTCCAAACACTTCACTTGGGTTGTTTCCTCATAGTAGTACATTTTTATTTTTTTCAAGAGAAGCTTCATAGTAGTACCTACTCAAACACACCTAATGCTGCTCCAATGAACAGGCCAATATAAGGCAATGTTTGCTCACTACCTGTCACTGCAGGCCACGAGTGTTGTGCCCATGTGTGTTTGGGGGGGCGTGGCGAGGGCACGAGGGGGGGAGGGGCAAGGGAGAACCCTCAAGGGTCTACATTTAGTGTAACCAATACCAGCACATGAACGCATGACCTAGTCAACAACCCCCTAGGTTCTCATTCACAGAGAACTCATCATAAGCATGATGTTGTTGTGTCCTAGTATGAGCCCATTTGTTTTAATTCTGCATTTTAAGCTTTCAAATTCACATTTTTACTTCATTACGTGATAGAAGGGAATTTCGAAAAGCATAAAAAAGTCTTGTTGCTCCTCCAACAAAGGTAAGGTGCCATAGTAGGGGCAAGGGAGAACCCTCAAGGGTCTACATTTAGTGTAACCAATACCAGCACATGAACGCATGACCTAGTCAACAACCCCTTAGGTTCTCATTCACAGAGAACTCATCATAAGCATGATGTTGTTGTGTCCTAGTATGAGCCCATTTGTTTTAATTCTGCATTTTAAGCTTTCAAATTCACATTTTTACTTCATTACGTGATAGAAGGGAATTTCGAAAAGCATAAAAAAGTCTTGTTGCTCCTCCAACAAAGGTAAGGTGCCATAGTATTGGCCCCTTTACCCTAGATTGAGTTGCATTACAAGCAAGGAGGTTATTCCAATACCCCTTGTCACCAACCCATTATGCACCAACACCCGCTCATTGATGCAAATGCTCTATTAGCTCCCTAAAAGACCCTATAGAACCACTTGAAGACATCCTTGATCTCTCTCGTCCATGGCTATGTAGCTCTTGCTCCTCTAGGTTGGGCTCTGTATTGGCAAACGACCAGTACACATTCTCCCCCTAGTACACATTCTATAAACATGCTCCCCCCGGTGAATTCTAGCTCATCATGTTCCACCTATATCCCACTTGTGGTAATGGACTTCTTCTTAGGTCGCAAGACTCAGCACCTTCTACCATCCTCCACCACAATGCCTGCCATAACACTGCACACCCTTGGGTATGCAAACTCTATCTCGAAGAAAAGTTATCTCTACCAAATTGGCAAATACGGTTCCAAATTCCATACACTTCGCTAGCTCCTCCTTTCCATGAGGAGAGAGTGCTGAATGAATGAACACTAATGTGTGCCTCTCGAACATCCCCATGAAATATGCAAGGGAGGAATCGATTCCTATGCTTTGCTGAAACTCGCATCCCAAATGATCAATTTTGATGGTAGCTTGACAAATGCAATAAGCAAATCATTAATCTTTAACCTAAGAACCTTAAATCAAAACAAATAGCAAAGTAATTTAAGTTACTATCTTCTTTGCATCTTTTTCATCAAATTTTTCTTTGCAGAGGTTGATGGAACTTTTGCTCTCATCAATGCTGTAGGAAGGTCCTACAAATGAAGAGGGCTCTCAGAAGTTATTTGCAAAATTTAGCTCATTTAGCTTGCCCTTCCATCCCTAGATTGCCTTGAACCTCTTGAAACACTGCCTCTAAGACCAATGCTTGACTTCAGTCCAAACATTTCTTGCATTGTTACAATGATTGGAGCATCTAAGTGGCAATTCTGTGCCCCAACTATGTCGAGAGCATTTGTTGCACCATTTCTCATTGGCTCCAAGCTTTCCTCTAATGCCTAATTCCTACAAATCTTTCTTGAGTTTTGACTTAGTTTAGCTTTCTTGGACGTGGTATCTCCCTTCTCTCTTTTGTCGCCTTTCTTCCATTTCTTGGGTTTGGCTACACCAATTTTCTACAAAGCAATAGCTCGGTTCAAGGGGTTTTCATATGTCTTGGTCGGATTCACAATTTTTGGCGAGCATAAATCCATCTATGTACAGCTTGTAATCAATCACGCATGCATAGATTTATCATTGGGTGGTGTGCTCAACTGATAAATGAGGGCCCGCATCCATAAGACAACAACTTGTTCTTGTACTTCTTTAAGTCACCCAGCTTGGTGGGGACATCTCCTATCTCAACCTTCCAAGAAATGCCTCGAACATGTGCTACCAATTTGTAACGTAGCCAATCGTGAACTGGTTGAACCACCTTTGAGTTGCTTTGACCAAGTTACAGAAGGGGATAGTCTTCCTTGGTTGTTGCTCCATTTATATAACACATTTGCAAGTGACCATTTTGATCTTCTTCATCGATTCTCTTGAAGTCCTAGAACCTCACTTTAATGAGCTATGTGGATTTTGGCTTGGTGGTCATCGCCTTGGGGCTCCTTGGTCGGGGTCATTCCAACTCAACTCAGTTGGGCCTGCAAACTCGGCTTCTTGCACCTTAGTAACCATCTGGCACATATTCTAGTTGTTGTCCTAGGCCATGTCGGGGACAAATGCTGGCCCTTGGAATGAATGCTCGAAACCTTCATGCCACCACCTCGAGGACTCTCCCATAGCTAGCTCCTCTGGGTGCTTCAGGGACTGGTTCACCTCTAGTCCCTGCGTTGCAGTCAGACGTTGCAGTCAGACACTATCTCTTCATGTCCATGGCATCTCTTCATGTCCATGGCCCGATCTTCTTAATCCTCGTGCTCTCCACTACCGGGGGTCATTTGTTGCTCCAACTCTTTGTCCTTGGTCATCCATTCTTGGTTCCAAAATTGTTCTAGCTCACAAATTGGCTAGGTTCTACCAACTCCTTCTGCCCTTGGCAGAGGTGTTCCTCTCGACTAGCCGTGTACTATTTTGGCATCTCTTCGAGCGTGTGTTAGACATTGGTTCAAGCTTGAAGTACTCTGCAAACTGCTTGGGAACAATCTTTCAATGGTGTTGTGTTAATGCGATATATGCAACACTTATAGAACGTATCAAGATGAGTGTTTGTGCACACATAGTCTCGAATCAAAACACAACAATGAGTCAAGATGAAATGTAACATCGTGTCGGGTCGAAAATCATTTGACCAACGAAATAACTCAAAGATGAATAGGAAAGAATAAACCAAAATGAAAAAAATGATAGTTGAACCAAGAATGAACTGCTAAAGTTTGATAAAGGAATACTACACCCAATGTCCCCACGGAGTATACTATTCAATGCCTAGATCAAGTGGGCAAGAAGGCTTCTCGTACAAAGTAACGCGTAACCTTTACAAGGGAGCGTGATGACCTTTAAATCCTTCTTCCCGCCAATGATCATCCAAGATGGTGATGCTATTGGGCATTTAATCAAGGAGACATTAAAAAACGTCTGACACACAACCACCTTGTCACTGTCTCTAATTGCCTAAATGAGTTGACAGTGGGGCTATAAAAGCCCTAGCAGACAAGGCTTCGACTAGGAGTCTAACGACTCTAGTTAAGATTGGAGTTCCCCATGGTACTACGTTGGGCCGGTTGGGATGTGAAGGGCCGGACTTGGGCACATCCAATGGAACAAATGACTCATCCGAGAACCTCACGGGCATGAGAGAGGTGAGAGCGGAGGCAAAACAATTTAGATAGAAGATACATCTGTTTAGCCAAATTGCTTGGGGGGAGAATCCTAAATGACTCAAATGATGTTTAGAATGAGTCATAAATGACTTGAACGACACTGAAGTCCTGTGATCCTAAAAGAGGACTCAAGACTAGATGGTGGGCTCACCAAGCAGCCTCCCAACGTGTAGGGAGAATTCAGCCTAGTAGGCTCTTCCCTCTTCCACCTCAAGCCCTCATGCAGCCATTCAAGCCAAACTGCAACACAGGGGAATATCATGCTGCTGGAGGTGTGCATGAAAAGTTCCCTGACTATGGTGATGCATCTGAAGATAGTGGGAGAGGGGGAAGGAGTCTCACTTGTGGCTTTCTCACATACACAATGGGGGAATACACACAAAGGTGGAGGCTGAAAACAGTTTTCCTCTTCTTAGTTGTGAAAGCCAAAAGAACTCTAGTACAAAGAAATAGAAGAACCCTATATGTGGGTCTCAAACCAAACTCAGCTAACTAAGGTGGCATACTAACTGAGCCACGAACAAGAGTACATAAGGGTAGCTGTCATCCAACTATTATTCATGGGCGGTGTACCAACCGCATCTGCAGCTAACAAGTCGGTGACATAAATGCACAACGGTCACCCTGGCATATCACGAGTGGAGCTCGATATCTCAACACTCCCCCTCGAGCTCAATCCCAATTCCTGCACACCAAGCAGGTCTCTGAACTTGCGCAGCTTCTCTACGCCCGATGCCTTCGTGAATATGTCAGCTACCTGATCCTCTGTGCTGACATAAACTAGATCAATAAGACCTAGTAAAACCTTCTCCCGCACATAGTGATAATGTACCTCAATGTGCTTTGTTATTTGAGCTATGATGTTGGATTGGTAAGTCAGTTTATGCAGGCTCGAAGGAAACCGCATTTGGATGCGGCTACACGCATACTCAGGTATGTGAAGTCCACATTGCAGTATGGACTATTTTATGAGGCTAGGGTTCAGATACAGTTGCATGGATACACTGATGCTGATTGGGCTGGTAGTATTTCTGATAGATGATCTACCAGTGGATATGTGTTCTCTTTTGGGAGTGCTGCAGTCACTTGGAGCAGCAAGAAACAGCCCACAGTTGCCTTGTCGAGCACAGAGGCTGAGTACAGGGGTGCAGCAATGGCTACATGTGAGGTAGCTTGGTTGCATAAGCTACTCTATGATATGCATCAGTCTACAAATGGGCCAGTTGTCATTTATTGTGACAACATGAGCAGTATACACTTGGCAAATAACCCAGTCTATCATGCTAGATAGTCATATAAATCAAACTTCCTACTATGCGTCTGTACAGAGTAGGGTCTTCCAGAAGCTCACCTGCATTTGCGCTCAACTTCACATTCTGCTCCAAAGGAATTGAAATAGGCTTACAGCCTGTCATCCCATATTTGGACAGCATGTCCAATCCATACTGCCTCTGCAAGAGCTGTATCCCACTTGGTGATCTAATCACCTCAATGCCCAAGAAATAACGCAGCTCTCCCAAATCCTTCACCTCAAACTTCTGCTTCAATAGCGTGGTGATCAAATCATCAACATAAATGACAAGCAGCATAATACCTTTCTCTATTTTTCTCACATAAAGTGAGAAATCTGCCTTGGAAATCTGAAAGCCAATAGTGACAAGATATTGTCCTATCTTGTCAGACCATGCTCTAGGTGCTTGCTTCAAGCCATACAAGGCTTTCTTCAACCTGCAAACAAACTCAGGATGAATAGCATGAACATAACCTGGTGGCTGCTCCATAAAGACCTCTTCTTGCAAATCACCATGCAAGAAGGCATTCTTTACATCCATCTGATATAAAGACCATCCCTTTGATGCAGCCATAGCAATGACTGCTCTTACGGTTGTCATCCTTGCAACCAGACTGAATGTTTCTTCATAATCAATGCCATATGTCTGTGCATACCCCTTGACAACTAATCTTGCCTTGTATCTGTTCACAAAACCATCTGCATTGTGCTTCACCTTATAAACCCACTTACAGCCAATTGCATTCTCGTCTTTAGGCAAAGGCACCAATTCCCATGTAGCATTTGCTTCCAAGGCATCCATTTCTTCATCCATGGCTTTCTCCCATTTTTATTTTCCCATGGCTTGCTCAAAAGAAGTGGGTTCTAGTTCCTGTATCACTTTGACCATATAGGCATAGTGAATGGTTGTAAATCCATCATATTTCAGCCTATCCACAGGATACTTGACTCTGGTAGACGTGCGCAAAATAGGCTCACTTCCAGGTGCTCTCAAAACATCCATGGTCTTCCTTACTCCAGGTGTAACAATAGAAGGAATATCGAACTCATCATCAATGCTCTGTTCTAAGCCACTGGATTCACCATCCACATAAGAGTGACCTGCATTCACATCAAACATGGGCTGATCTACCTTCTCTTTTCCTTTTCGTGATACCTGCATACCACTATCTGCATTGCTTTGAGGAGATTCTCTTGATCTCAATCTGCCTGTCCATGGCGAAGTATGTGAACCACTACTAGAGGACACTACAGCTTCACTAATATTTTGTGATTGCTGCTGTGAATTCTGTGCAGCATTACCATTTTGTGCATCTACGTCAATCGTCACATTTACTGGTTTATACCAGCTGCTCATCTCATCAAAAACAACATCTCTGCTCACTATAAACTTACAAGTAGAAGGGTTATAACATCTATACCCTTTCTGCTACAGAGAATAACCAATAAAGATACACTTCTCAGCTTTTGGATCCAACTTGGACCTCAACTCATCTGGCACATGAAAATAGGCAATGCAACCAAAAATTTTCAAATGAGAAATATCTGGTTTCCTACCAGTATACATCTCCTCTGGCATCATGCCACGTATTGCTGCAGTGGGAGTCCTGTTCATTATGTAAACTGCTGTAGCAACTGCTTCAGCCCAATAATAATCTGGTAGGTCTTTTTCATTTAGCATGGCCCGAGATTCCTCTCCAATATGCCTGTTTTTCCTTTCTGCACGTCCATTTTGCTGTGGGGTATGACTGCATGAATATTGCTGCTTTATGCCATGCTCTTGCAGGAACTTTGCAAACTCATTTGAGAGGTACTCTCCCCCTCCATTTGACCTTAGGCATTTTATTTGCAGGCCTGTTTCTTTTTCAACCATAGCTTTAAAAGCTTTGAAATGCCCAAACACTTCACTTTTCTTTTTCATAAAATGCACCCAAACTTTTCTGCTGTAGTCATCAATAAAAGTGACAAAATAATGACAGCCTCCAATAGATGCAGCTTTAGTAGTCCACACATCAGAGTGGATTAATTCCAATGGCTTCTTACTCTCTTGAACATGCCTAGGAAATGGTTTCCTTGCCTGTTTTCCAAATTGACAGGCTTCACATACCTTATGCATTTCTGCAACCTTGAATTTAGGCAATCCTCTGCAACAATATTTTGGGCCTACATTGATTTAAGTCATTGTACATTAACATGACCAATGCGTTTATGCCAGATATCAATATCTGCAACAACACTTGTCCCATGTGCAAACATTGCTGCACTCAATTCAGGCATGTCCGCATCCAACGTAAACATCCTGCTCTTCTTCTTTCCTTTTGCTATCAAGCGACCGTTATTTTTCATAGCCTCAACAAAGCATCCATGAGGATTAAATTTGACCTCTGCAAGCCCTGCTCAACCATTTAACCAACAGAAACCAAGTTCTTGGTGATATTCGGCACATGAAATACATCAGACAGGTATTTCTTTTTCCCATCCTGCATAGACAATGGAATTTTACCAATCTGCACAATAGGATGTGCAGTATCATCACTAGTCTCCACAAATCCTAGTCTTTCCATTTTCCTTGCATCCTGCATCCATTCTGCATGACCTGTCATGTGGTTTGATGCACCTGAGTCAACATACCACACATCATTACTTTCTTCTGCACTTGTCACAGAATTGGTCATGTGTTGCACCATAAACAAATGCTCATTTCTGCCATCACCCTGTCTACTAGAGGATGCATAATTGCCTTGCTGCAATTTTCCATTCATAATGTCATTCTGCTTTTTGTAGCAGTCTTTAGCCATATGACCCATTTTACCACAAGAGTAGCATTCAACATTGCTGTTTGCATTTTGACCTCTCTGCCATCCACCACGGCCTCTTTGGCTCCCCCTGCCTCTAGAGTTACCACGTCCTCCTCCAAAGGATTGGTTTTCTTGAGTTTGCTACATATTCTAATTTCTACCACGGCCTCCAGATCGGCCTCCTCTACCTCTACCTCTTCCAGCATTTGAGTAGAAGATAGTTTCTTTTGAAGTTCCTCCTGAAGAAGATGCACCACCATTTCTCTGCTCTTCAGAAATTAGAAGAGCAAACAACTCAAAATTAGGAAAATTTTCACGGACGGCAATGGATGTCCGGAACTGTGCATAATCCTTTCCTAGACCATTCAAGGTCACAGAAACTAGATCATCATCTTCCACTGGCGACCCAATGGAAGCAGGTGCATCTGCAATTTTCTTCACCTTCATGTGGTAGTCATTGATGCTCATATTTTCTCTCTGCACATTGTGCAACTCCTGCTTGAGCTGCATTTTCCCGGCTTGCGTATTTGTGCTGTACATTTTTGCCAAAGTATCCCTTGCCTCCTTTGGCGTACTTGCATCCTGAATATGCACAATCATAGAATCCAAAATACTGATAGACAGCCAGTACATAACTTTTCTAGCTCTCTCATGCCATCCTTTAAATGCCTGCATTTCCTGTTGATTGGGAACATTAGGAAGAACTGGTTCTTCTTCATTTCCTGTAATGAACTCCCAATAGCCTTTTCCCATAAGGAAATTCGTCAT